>NW_014554799.1:1220077-1230546 GCF_001313825.1 Dinoponera quadriceps | reverse complement strand
TGGTTACGAGAAAAAAGACCGGGGGGGGGGGGGATGGCGAGAATTTCACGGCGGAACGATTAAGTGACCTGAAACGCGTTCATATATACACATACATGTGCACAGGGATGCGCGCGAAATTATTTGGCGTCGAAATTATCGGTGGAAACGAACTGTTCGTCGCTTTTGATTTCTAATTTCGCGCGAAATACTTTCCGGACGAACGATCGGGAAACTCGGTCGGGCGCGCGATTACTTGTTGCGTAATCACGGGAATTTAATCTTCCCGTTAGGAACGCAATTTCAAGATTGTCAATACACGCTTTCGCGATATAGATTCAGGAATTATATCGAATCCTCTCTTCGTTCGTTTTACGCGAAAAGCTTCTTTCCCTTAGCATGCATTTGCAATGGAAAATGCTTTCAACGAGTATTTTCCGAGTGGTAATAAACGGACAAACGGAATTTGTATATGCAATTTTTCACCGTGAAATAAAATTAACCCAATTCTCGACAATTGGTTTGAATAATTGAACGTATAATAGTGTGCGCTAATTGTAACATGTGCGCATGTACTAATTTATATAATGTCACAAAATTATTTCCGCATATGTCGGTTCACGGATGTGTGGCATATCGCGAATTCGAAACGGATACGCTTGTGCGTTTGCACAACGGATTCTTATTGCTAAGGCAAATAGAAATTCCAGAGACAATTAAGATTGGAGTACGATTGTGCTGGTAAGTAAATACAGCGCGTAAATAAGACGCTGCTCCCCGTTGAAATTTAAAGGAACGCCCGAATGACTGTCTGTAACTATTTTCATAATCGCGTTGATCCCGACGCACGTTTCGTTGAACTTTGCAATTACACAACTCCGCGGAATTCTAAAGTTGCGTAGGATGTGTAGCAAGATACGCCCGAAATATTTCCCCGCGTATATAAAGGGAATCACTAACCGTCGTAACTTTTGTTTATGATTTTCTAGTTAGAGATGCGCCGGGTAGAGAAAGGGAGAGAGATGTGAAGGGAGATCTTCTAGGATGTATCAGCACTTTGCGTTGCCGAGAATTCGAACATTATTTACTTAATTAATGAATCCTCACGCTTCATTCGCAAAATCGCCGATAAGATTACACGCGAGATTGATAGATTGAAATAAATGCTATTGAATCAATGGAATTTCCAACAGCACGCGTAATTGGAATAAACTTGATTCAACTGCGATATCATCAAAATTTATATTTTAATTATGAAAACAATACATAACAATACAATAGTAGTTTTAACGATATTTGCCATTGAATCAAGAAAATTTCCTTCAATTACGTTGCTATTGGAAATTTTATTGATTCAACAGCATTTTTTCCCGTGCAGCAGACGTAACTTTGTCGTCGTATATAAATTGCATTCTTGCATTCATTAGTATTTCGAGAGTTCTAATGAAAAATTACTGACATTATATACTTTAAAACTAAATATAAATATGTAATTTTTAATTTCACTTCATTTTTGCCGCATAGAGAGACGTGGAATCGGTATTGTAATCGAGGCATGATTGAGGCTGCAGTCTGTACGTGGTTTGCATGAAAGCTTCGCTATTATGCGCCGTTTATGCCCGAAATAATTATCATATTTGCAACATATTTGCTCGTTAATTAACTTCGAATAGAACATTCCTGAGAACGCAGCGTTTGCAATCGTGTTTCAGCCAACAATTACGAAATGGTTTATTACAATCGCAACAAAATGGTTTATTACAAGCTGGTTCACGATGTTTGTTATGTTGCAATAACGTTTGAAACTTAAAGGACCGCGCATTGTCTGCGCTCGACGATGTATGATCAGTATCGAACAAAAGAGTGGGCATTGTTTGGAATTTCCGATTTGTTATATCCGACATGTGTTATGCACACATGTTATGCACATGTGTGTGTTATTATATAGATCGGGATGAATATCGGTGAAACTGGGGAAAAACACCGATAAATAATCACGATATTCGAAGGTGCATTTTTTTCAAGAGACGCAACCAACAAATCTCCTTTGCGCGCGGGGAATCCTCACGATCGTACGATCCGCATCGTGACTCCGTATAGCATTTAAATCCCCCGCGGGAAACAACAGCGAAGATTCGCGAACGGGTTTAAAAGAGATGGCTTTTAAAGGCCTCCATAGATGGCAGTAATCGCTTCCTAATCGCGAGCTCGATGAAGAAAATCCCAAGCGCTGGCGGGGTTAATTATCCCCGTAATTAGACAGCCTTTGATCGGCGGATAATCGAGTGGAAAGTTTCCTGTAATAATTTCTTTTCTTCCCGCTCGTTTTATCTCTCGCGTCCGTCCATTCGTGTCCATTGCTTCACNGGGGCGCGGGGGGGGGGGGGAAGGAAACTCGTTGGAAAGTACTTACAAATAAAATTATAGAAAATTCAACAATACGCTCATGCTGCACTGCCCCCGATCGTCGTGTGCGAGCTAATAATTTGCGTGCTATGGAATATGCTGCGCAAAGATTCTCGCGAAATCGCATTTGCGCTCGAGTTCAAGCGGGCAGCCTCGGTTATACACATCGAACGGCGTGTATTCGCATTAGAGCTCGCATTAAAATGCGATATCGCAATTTGTAAATCCTGCACACGTCACTTCGTCGAAATAATCCACGCCGATTGCATTATATTCGCTTATTGCATTAAATATCCAAATAATTAACAATAACCTTCCGTCGTTCAATCGCACACCGGGAGATCCCTTTAAGGAAAGCTCTTCGTTTCACGTCGTTTGTAATCTCAAAGCCGACTGATGGATATTCGATTTTAATGAAACAGACCGAGTGTAAGCTGACCAATGGATTCACTGTTGAGATTAAGGCCGGTAATTTACGGATAAATTTTATCAAGAGCACCGAGACGTCGTTTTCATTTTTCCGGTCTTGCACTCCTCCGTTCCTATCCGTTGCCCCTTGCTTGTTCAAAGTCCCGCAACTTTTCACAACAATATCAGGTTCTCACTCGGACAGGTCTCGAATGCTTGAATTTTTCGTCATCCGCACGATTCGGTCGCGTGCGACGATAAAATGTCTGATGAGTGAAAACTTCGGCCGACTGAGCGAAGATAAAACGATGCCTACGGGATGATAATTAATGTTTAACAAGTTCCTCCCTCGACCGTCGTGGCAACACGCCAGCAGTCTTTGTTGTCCGCGCGTCGACAGAAAAAAAGTGAATTTCCGTGAATTTCACGCCATTAGCCGCTTTGCAGTTTTCTCCCCATCTCCGTTTTGAACTACGCCGAACGAATTTTATCCCGCTCTCGCGTTGGCCGGTTTGCTCGTATGTGTGTGTGTGTGTGTGTGTATGTGTGCGCGCTCGCACTTCAATCGATTTCTTTACTGCTCTGCTCGCGGTGAATGATATCGCCCATATAACGCAAAATTTTAAATCGTAAATTCAAAACGCATGACGCATTCGTTACCAAAACAATTAATAAAATTCAGGAATTAACAGTAATCGGGTGTCTCGCAATAATGTTGATAATAAGTAGTAACAAGTTTGATAATAAGAAATGTGTCGAATTGACTGATAAAAATTGCGATGTCCAATACGTGAATAAAAATAAAATAGGGAGAACGTTCCAGCCATTATTGCGTATTTAGAAAAAAAGAGCGAAATGCAAGATAGAATAGTTTTCAATCAAGCTCGGACGTTATGCAATCGATTAGATTTATTGATACTACGCCTGTAGAAAGAAGTATCGGGAAATGTGATTGGATGCAACGATCTAATCGGTCACAGTAACGCTGTTTACTATCTCTNCCAATTTACCTACAATAATGAGGACTTATTAAAATGAAATAACAAACATATTACAATATAATAATCTAACAAATGTAAAGACAGATATACATTAATATATATATATATATATATATATATATTATGTATAACTGGCATATAAATAAAGTATTAATAAGAAAAATAAAACGTAAATAACATCTTCGTGTTTGTAATATCGTATGTATATTTCTCTTAATTTCGCTCACAATAAAAATTTATTACTTAAATAGCTAAAAATAGAAAAGTATTGTTTTCAGTAAATAAACTTATATAAGAATCCTTTAACACCACCACTGAATATCCGGCACTCTACGATACAATTACCCTAATCTGTAATAAAAAAATCTCTAATAATTCTAAGACATACCGCGACGTCGTCGCGAATTCTTCGCTTTCCGAGGTGCGGAGGTGGTTTCGAGGGTAACTTCGGAAAATAGAAGTATCGCGTTAAAAATACACGCGGGACCCGCCGCATCGCCGGTACATCCGCTTTTCCGAGTTCACAGAGCAGACCACGCAAGCAAATCCGCCTCGCTCGCTCCTCCTTTGCTACGGATTGCCAACTCTTTTTTCTCCTTTTTTGCCGGGGAGTTCTGTCCCAAGATATTATCCGAGCTATTTTCAGGAGATTTTTCTTTCTTACCATGCAAATGGATTTCTGCTTGGTTACATAAATATTTGCTAAAGCGTAATGATATACACTTCCCTGGCGTGGACGACACACCGCTCTCCCAAGGTGTACGGGTGTTTGTATCGTGAAAGCGGAGAACTCGCCGAATCGCGATCCGAAGAGAAACGCGTTCCTGAGAGGATAGAACCGGCAATTTCGCCGGGCGATGAAATTATTTGCGCAACGCGCGCGCGCTAATGACGGGAGAGTTATCGCGATACCCTGACGCGGGATTACATCGCGCCTTACTCGGGGCTAAAGGTTACGGTGTCGCTCAACACTTGGGAGAATGTAAACTTCATCCTCTTCCTCCTTCGCTCCCGCCCGTTAGTCCGACTCGCGATCCTCGTGCACGCCGCCCTTGCTTCGCTCCCCCGAACAATTCGAGAGATAACGGGGAAATTTAATTTTAAGCGGCTACACGCGCGTTCCCTCGCGGGCGCGACGCCGCAGCGCGGGTTAATCCGCAAGAAACGTATCGCGTAACCGCCTCTCTCGCCGAGAAGGAGCTCGGTGTCATCGGTTCCTCTTTAGTGCTTCCCCTCACCCTCCCCGCGCCTTTCGCAGCAGCCACGCTCAACCCCCGAGATGGAGGTAGAGCGGTATTACTTTTGCGACGGCCGGAGGGGGATGTAAATACGTACAGACGTTTTGAAACGTCGATGGCTCTCATGGGACGAGGCCTGAATGGTCGGACGAGCGCGCTTCCGCTTTCAGCAGGAAAACGGCGTCGGTGGTATGGCCACCATTAGCCGGAGGAGGTATTAAACCCGGCTTGTTGCTTAACGACGACGAGTAAAACGGGGCCGATAATCGTCCCTGTGGCGCGACGCAGCGCAGCATGGCGCGGCGGAAGCCGGTGCGGTTTTTCCGGAGATTCGCGGGATTTAACGCGTTAATTATTTTGATCCGCTTCGCCATCGCCATTGTCCTTTGATCTTCGACGATCGCGTTCGCCACTACCCCCTCACGTTTCCGTGTAATCGGAATGCGAGAGTCGCGATTTAACGATAGCTGGATGGAATTAAAGTCAAACGAAACGATCGTTCGTCGCACGTTTGACAACTCGTTTCGGTTTCCTCGTCGTCCGTGTCGCATCTGCGTGTCGGACCTGTTTGCTTCGCTCGGCGGGGGGATGAATCGGTCTCGTTCGTGAGAAGCAATCGGGGAAGTTTGCGACGGACGCGCCTGTCGTTCGACCGGCGAGAGTCGGAAAATTCGCGACCCCACGCTTGAGACTTCCGACACCCGAGGGAACCTTTCGTCGGTTACGTTCTCTCAATCTGTCCGTGATGAACCACGGCGGCGGCAGCGGCGCCGAGAATCGATATTGCGGTCGTACCGTGCGGCGGACCCGTCCGTTCTCGTAAATTCACCGGCCGGCGCAGCACGAGCTCAGCGTAGACGCTGACCGACCGGCCGACGTATCACGGACAATTTAATATTCCCGCATTTCCGATGAAATTTTAAAATACGTCGGGCATAAATGTGCTCAAGAGAACTGTCATTGTAATAAATGTCGTTGCGCGACGACGAATCGGATTTTCCCGCACGTCGGGCGCCACCGTCCATCGGTGGCTCGTGAAAATATTTCACGGCACGTCCCTCTTGAAATACAGAGATTAGCCGTCGCTGCCATTTACGTAAATCACGAAAATGCCCGTATCAATTCCCAATACGATTTCTAGTTGCTGCTTGGCCCCCTTCACCCCCAACCCCTTACTCATCCACTCTCCCTTGCCACTCTCACGTTTCGGATTTATGCGCGGATATATTTATTTCGGCGCGTTACTTCCACTCGATGTTTCGCGTTAACGCAAAGCGAATGCGCGTAACGATGATACGTAGTGAAAGTCGCGAATACTTTTCTCGGCTTGGCCGAGTCAGAACGGCCGAAAAGTCGCGGGCGCGAATCATCACTTACGCTTCACTTGATCCTACGCACGATCCACTTTGAATAATCCAGTTTGAGCTTGGAAATATACGCGAGGGTACACGCGCCGGCTTGTTAAATTTTATTAGGATTATTCGAGAAGCGAGATAATGAAAGGATCGCGTATAGAGATGGAGAGCGGTCGTCGTAGCGTATATCAAGGCGAGCAATATCCTAGCACCGTAATAGAGTTGCAAATGCGTTCGAGAGCTGCTTATCGTTGTGCTGTGTTCGATAGAATATACCTGGCTATATCCTATTATTATCTGATATATCGAGAGGCCGAAACAACACGTACGGACCGCATCTACGGTTGCCATAACGTCGCAGTAAATCTGTAGTATATTATAGTGTAAGGAACATATGGCGATATATATATGCACAATATGGATCAATAATTGTTAGCATCTCGAATATCCTCGAAACTATGGGAATCGGAGGATGGAAGGTCGGAAGCGATTTCAGAGATTCGCCGAAAAATTGTTGCCGTCATGCCGATGGTCCCTTCCCTCACTTTTGTTTCGGAGACACTTCCCTCTAGCTTCCATAGTTTCGAAGAAGAATAAAATGCTGATTCTTAATGGCTCGCCTTGTATATCAGCGGAAAGGACACGTCTTTTTGTGAAAGTTGCTATTCTGCGGAAGTACTAAGAATACCGGATGTTCAACAAAATCGAGTATATCGAAGATTCTCGTTATTTCGGCTGGTGTTTGCAGTTTCATCGCGCATTTCATGCATCAAACACCGTGCCACGTTTCGGACGATAGTTCCACATAATACGAAATATGGAATATGTAAACAATAGTGCGTAGTTGCTGTAATAATTCAACGGCTTGAATGTGTTATATCTATTACGGAATCTGTTATATCTATTACTGAATAAAGCGGATTATCTCCCCTCACTCTCTTTCTCTCTCTCTTCCTCTCTACTCTACTCTCTCTCTCTCTCTCTCTCTATTCCTCTCGGGAACGCAAAGCTAATCCCTTTGTGTATACCTCAACGTTCGGTCGAGATAAATATATTAACTACCGCATTTGCACGGCAATACTGATAACGTGCAATAATCAGCGAATAATTATCCACGTATTGCACTTTGATGCATTTATATTCGACTTGTATGTACGTCCGTGTGCGTGCTGATATACAATATTCGTGATTGTCTCATTTACGTCCTTTCGGTATAAGTTTAAACAGTTCTTTGCGGCACGAGCTCTGCGTAGATACCAGCCAATTAAAACAGACCCATTTACTTCAAGTTTAAAAGCGGCCAGTCGAACCCTTCGCGATCTTACCATCTTTAACATTCGTATGAAGGGCGCAGGAAACTTGGGGGAAAATCGACGGTTTACGCAGGAAAGTTCGCGCGATTGCGAGAGATTATCGCGATCGAGAGAATTGACGCGGAGCGAGCGCGGTCATTAATAAAGTCCGTGGCCAATTAACAATTCCAGGGCTACGGGTTCCTCGTTAGAGAGAAACTCTTTTCACGATCTACCGGAGCAGTGGAGTCACATTAAACCGGTAAGTTACGACGTCGTAGCCCCGTCCGGCCTCTCTTTCCCTCCGCATAGTCAATTCGTCTTCGCGAATTCCTTTCGACTTCGCTGAATCGCCTGGGAAATTCATCTCGTCGTCGGAAAACTCTTTCATCGCGTATACTGTGCGCAAAGTGACCGTTAAATGAGCATCGGACGTCACAACGGTATATATCGTGAGTAGAAATGAATGAAATCTGCGGATAACGCAAAGTTGTTTCTACGGAAGTGGGAATTATATGGATTTCGACTTCTGTATCGAGGCATCGAAATAAAAAGAAAAAGGAGAGGAAGAAGAAAGAGAAAAGAGAGGAAGCAAGAATAACGTTGCCACAAAGTGAGTGAATTTTATGATAAGTGAAACATTGGCGAGATTAACGGCGTCAAAATACAGAACGTTGGTGGTTACGTTTCGTTTAATCCGTACTGAGACAGAGGTTGAGGATTTTTCGTGACGCAATACGCGCGAGCCGACATATCGCCGCAATGTCGCGCAAAATCCGGAAAACGGACTCGCAAAACAAGTCGGGGATACTTCCGGTGACTCCTGAGCTGGCCACGGTACATACGTATAAAGACAGCGTCATAGCGCATTTTACGCGGATTGCGCCGTGCATTTCCAGACAACGTTAACGATTCTTTCTCTTTCTCGCTCTTTCTTTACTATTTCCGCGTTTCGCACATGTGCCTGCGCCCAAGTGTGTATGCGTGTGCATATGTATCGTGAATATTAAAGCGAACATTAACGTGTTTAAAGGGATTTAGTGTGACCACCGATTATCTCATCGGTTTTTCCAGGAGTTATCGCGAAATAAGTTCACTTAACGGAAACCGCCAATATGTATGAGCGAAAATAAAAAACAACCTGCCGCTGAGTGGAAATAATTTTAACTGTAACTATAATAATCGTGATAATAATAACGATAAAATGCAATTTTTTTTTAATTTTTCCAGACTGATAAAATTACATGTTATATCTCAAAATAAAGGAGAGATAAATAGGTGCGTTTATTTCAGTTTTAGAGCTTTGTTCTCTAAGAACTGGAGGAATACAATTGCATTAGGATGTGTGTGTGTGTGTGCGTGTGCGTGCGTGCATACATGCATATACATATATGCACGCACACAGACATATACACACAGAAACAGAAACAGAGAATAGAAATGTAAAATTAAAAATTAAAAAGATAAGTATAAAATCAGATCTACAGGAATGAAAAGGAAACAAAAATAACGAAAGTACTTAGATACATAAAGTACAAAGATTAGTGAACATCTCGCGCTGCTCTGTTAGGTTATTGTTAAATCAAACTTTTTTAATCAATTCAATTGTAACTATTGACGTGTTGGCGCAAATAACTATAAAGGCGCTGTTTAAAGGCAGCTATTTCGACGCTCTCGAGAGAGAAAGGCGGCGAATCCCAAGCTCTTTTCACAATCTCCTTCGCTCACAGACTCCCTCGTTCAAGCTAATTATCACCGGGATGCGATATCTCATGCGCTCTTGTCATCCGAGCGAATTAACGCTGAGCCGAACCGTCAAACACGCTGGAAAAGTCAAATACGCGAGGGAAAGACGACGCCGGACAGCCCATTACCGATCCGCCGGTAAGCTGAGGGAAAGCGAGATCCCTTTTCGTGCTTTACTATCTCGCACTGACGGATTATTATACGACGCAGTTTCACCCTCGTTATATTAAACCAGGATCCGGAAACGCGTACTCCCGCTACTGTTATAATATCTCGCTCTCGCGAATAATCTCTCGTCCGTCAGGAATGTATGAATTCCAGAAAATTCACAGTATGTACCCATCCCCTCCCCGCTCGATATCCCCGTCCCCATTGTTTCACATCGATTTACGATATCGCGCGTTGATTTCAATATGCTACGTCGTCGAATATGTTTAACAAATTAAATATCTATATGCGAAAAGAGAGAGAGAGAGAGAGCTCCCCTATTAATAGTATCTCGGAACAAATTTCACATCTACAGTCTTCCTCGCGGTATTAGTAATACGTACTGCGATACATACCGCGAGAACGTTCCACGTTTACTTTTGACGAACTTGCCGTCGCGAAGTCAAGTTTATCCGCTCGCGTAAACGCGAATTTCAACATATTCGTCGTAACAGCTTTACACCAAACTCTACTGCGAGATTACATTCTCCGGCAGTCGCGCGATTCTAAAAGTACCTCTAAAGACGACAGCGCTATTACGAACATCTTACAGTGGCAAGAGGCGCGCAAAGAGACGGCGCGCACGATGAAGAAAAGTCAGGACGATACGCGGAGACGTAACGACGTCGCGGCGATATTTTCCTTTGATCCGAGTAGCAAAACGTTGGCGCCGCGCGTCACATATTCGCATTACATCGGATTTAATCGACCGCGCGTTCGCTCGATAAAATGCAGCCGTGTGCGGGAAGTCGGGGGAAGGCGCGCACGCACAAAGTCGAAGGAAAATCTCGCTCGCGAGGCACGACGATATTTCCTTTCCTTCCCTCCCCCCCCCCC
>NW_014554799.1:1048649-1220021 GCF_001313825.1 Dinoponera quadriceps | reverse complement strand
CTCCCCCCCCCCTCTCTCTCCTCTCGCCCGCTTTCTACCTTCCTCCGTTTCCTTTTTCTCTCTCCTGCTCATCCCCCCTCCCTTCTCTGATACGAAGGAAAATGTAGAAATATCCGGATCACGGTCTTACCGCCCCGCGCCCGTGGAATATTTTATTCGATGGAATTTTTCCCGGTTTGTGCAGCGACGTGGAAACAACGGGCGTACAGAGAGAACGTAGGAACCATCCCGATTGTCGTCGATTACGACGACGACGACGATTAAATAGCCGTGTGAATAATCGACCGAACAATCGTTAAGGGAAGATAAAGCAGGACGTGAACAGAAAAGTGAGGTAATACGTGTGCGAGTGACCGAAATATATAAATATGCATTCTGTTTGATTGAAATAAGAAAGAAATGACACGAATAATAATACAGAACAATAAGCAAGGATATATTTTTCCGAAATGTTATAACGACATAATAAGTAAACGTCTTGCTGTGCGGGTTATGAATGACTCCTGCATTCCCGAGAGGTTAATTCGGCGAGGCATAACGACGGACAATTAGCAGTCCGCAGCATCCGAGAGTAACGTCGCTCGGCGTTTCGCGAGCTGCTCGTATGAAAGGACGTCCAATTTGCATCATTGACAAAATCCTATCGCGCCGGATGAGGCTCTCCACATCTAAAGGAATCCCGCTGGTAGTGGCGCGCGTTCGCGTACATCGTTCCCGAGTCGCTTATCCCTCGAAATCCCACGGGAATCCGCATAAAGGCAGACGCCACCGCCGTCGCCGACGTCGCCGCGGCACGTCGACAAAAGGACGCAGAGGAAGATTCGCGGACGCGGCGTTCACTCCTTTGATGCGGATAGTGTATCGTTGGCGACGCGCCAAGCGGAGGCAACGACCGCCCGCGGCGGCCTGATAATCGGGTCGTTGCGGAATTGATATACACGCGCTCGCGGATCGTAAATCACGGATTTGATTCACGGCCAAGATTCCAGCGGATAAAGGAGCGCGGCCGTTCGAGTGTGGCGATAAATTCGACGGTTACATCGCGTACGAATGTCCTCCCTCTTTTTTCCTCTTTTTTTCCATCTCCCTCTTTCCCTCACTCTCTCTCTCTCTCTCTTTCTCTCTATATATCTCCTAGCTAGCAACTACCCCGGATTTCCTTGGGATGCTCTCTAGCTTTCCTTCCGCTACGCCGGAGACGCCCGCCTTTTATGGCCGATCGAGTTACAACATTCCACCCCCGCGACTCTTATATTAATCTCCCGAGAGGCCGATGTGAGGCAAGTTCGCCGGTTAATTTGGCGGTTTGATGTACGTACCTGCGCGGAGGCGTCGCGCGCACTCGGCAGCGATGTACTTTCCGTGTAGCGAGGGTCGAGTTGGGCGTTCACATTGCTGCTAACATTACCGACAATAAAGTTAATTTCGCTTCGGTAAATTAACAACATAATTCGTCTCGAATTTTATTTTCCGTGCATTTCCTTTAAAAATTATTCTACGTAGATATTCCGATAATTATGCTGTCCGAAATTCAGTCGGACGGTTACATGCATAGGTATGCGCACAAAGAAGAGTACAGAGTGAAAACTAAATAAAAAGACTTTTTCCGACGCGCCCTCTTTATTTATTTCCGTAAATTGATCGCGATGTACGAGCGAATATTTATTATAAAGGTCAGTAATGAAATGAAATATTTCATAACGCGTATCATATATTACCAATATATCTCGTGTTATTCGGCTGTACATTACGACGCGCCTTTGAGAGTAACAGCTGCAGGTGAAACATTATGGCAATAAACTGCGAAACGTTGGAAGACACGGATTTTCGAAGAGTCGAGTTTTCGAACGACGAGACATTTTTTTACGTTAATGACGCGAGGAACTACTGCTGACTGTGTCCTACAGCGTTCTTAAACTTCGCGAAAACCGCGAGTCCCGCATGACGAGAAATCGCGAAAAATATATCAAATCGCGCCTCAGCTGTCGTTTCTCGCGAATCTTTCGTAAACTCTTCGCGAGACACCGAGACGATAGAATCCGAGAAAGCTCAGGTAGACTTTTGATCGCTTAATTGCGCATCACGTTTATTTACGTAAAATACACTATTTGGCCGAACGATATGCATCGACAGGTCTGCATTGTGCGCGACACGTTGATTTATCGATGAAGCTTTTTCGCCAATGCCCACGCTACTTCCGCGTAAGTTTTCATTTCCCCGAATACGCGCATCGAATATTCACGCGCCACGAAAAAGAGAGGAAGAGGGACAGTGCGAGATGGAGCGAATAAATTTATTTGTTTCGCCGGGACACGCGATAATATTTGGCGACGGCAACGCCGTAACAACGGTCGGGCGAGGCATGTTCCACAGCACCGTTAATGAATCCACCGAATTTTGCCTTTCGGCTCGCCGTCAGCCACGGCAATTTCGTTTGCTTCGCGTTGCTCCGCGTTGCTACGCGTACCTCCGCGCGCGTTCACCGACCGAAACGAGAATAAATAATACAGTGCGAACGCGCAGCGGGAGTGACGCGCCATCATGTTTCGTCGTAACGTGTTCATATTTCCAACGTGAAATATTATGAGTGATAAGGCTGCATTCCGCGGCGCAGAAGAACTCGAGATTTATGAGCTCACGAGATACGTTCGTCTTTCATTTAAATAATATTTTTACTTTTCTTGCGGCGTCCGGACGGAATGCCGCGTTTCCTGCCGCACTCGGGGTTTATCATCGCGCAGCTACGTGGATGTCGCGGAGATGCGTGAGATATCCTCTCGTTGTACACTTCAGACGATGTAACGACAGTGTTAGCGCGTATGCCGGGCCGATCCAACGGGAAATCCGCTTTTCGATCGCCCGAACGGGAATAATGCTTCTCCCTTTCTCTCTCTCTCTCTCTCTCGTGGAGAGAAGAACGAATGCTACGGCCACGGTAACCGTATGCACGGTTGCTTAATGAACCGATACGAGCCGCATCTACTATCCTAAATATGCGGGTAGACAGCGGCGAAGGTAAATGAGCCGGCCAACAGCGCGGCATCATTCTCTCCCTACGCCTCCCCCTCCGGCCTCTCCGTCCTCCCCCTTGTGTTGTATAGTTTACCGGCACAAAAGATGGCCGGGGGCGGATGAACGCGCGTCGACTTCGAGATTTCTCGGAGACAAAGTGACCGAAGTGCGCAGCCTAACGAAGAAAGGGGGACACTTTCGACGGGAAGGACGGGTAAACTGAAAGAAGGGGAAAAGAGACAAAGAGGGGAAAAATGGGGAAAGAGAAAAGACGAACGCCCGCCGGTATGTAACGCCGGTTAATTTGAATTCCACCCCGGTGGTAGCTATCAACTCCGCCGCCCACTTGTTCCTGAAGAGGACACTTGGGCTGCAATTAATTAGAAGCTTGGCCGCGCCAATGGTCGTCGGGATGACAAAGTGCAGCCGAGCGCGACGTACGCGACGTTGCATTTTCAATGTAGATCGAGGACTCGTGCGTTTCCCTTGAAGAGGGAAAGGGAGAAGGACAGGGCTGGCCGCGGATTCGCGATTTCTCTCGAAGGCGATTCGATATCCGATAACATCCTCCATCATCTCGTACCGGGTGATCATTCAGGAGTACCTCCGCCCGTTCGGCGATATCAATTTTTTCCCCCGAACGCTCTCCAGTTTCGTTCCGACGAATATTTTCCTTCCCGTCCGTCCGCTTTCCCGGCTTTCGTAAAGATTAACCGGCGAATTGCGGCCGAGATTTATCGGCACGAGGGCGTACAATTTTGTCAAAGCGACCCCGACAGTGCCGGCGGAGCGGCACGATTTGTTTACCCGTTGATCGAGCTGGCTGCTGCGCGAGACACAGGAGTCGTCATTAAATCAAAGGATCGATCGATTATGTCTGACGGATGGTCGATTTGATCAGTCCCCGCAGTGGCCCTTATGCGCGATGCATAAGGCGCATTTACAGCGGCGATCGGAGCACAAGGGAATCGTGCGCCGCCGGTTGATTGGAGTGGTGGACAAGACGCCGGTGGGGTGTGAGAAGCATTGAACGCGATATCGGCTGCACTTCGCTGGATTAACTCTTATATCATTCGGGAGTACGACACGCTGGCCATTATTACGCCAATTAATAACGTCGACGGTCTCATTACATAGCTTCGGCCGCGTCTCACGTTTTTGACGGCAGGATGCGTGGCCCGTTATTCGTAGTTACTACAAGTGTAAAACACGGCCAGAGTAAAGGTATTAACACTTAGCGAACGAACGAACGAACGAACAACGAACGTGTGATGTTTCCTCGCGTCTAAACGCGATTATTTAATTAATTTATTATTTATTTTATTGTTTATAACGTGTTAAATATCTGATGGATCCATCTCTTTCCCGCTGCTGCGTCATTTTTCCCCGCTTTACCACGAGGGGTCCACGGATTCTGAAAAAAGCGGGCGACCTGTCCGATATATATTATACGTAATTTAGATGCCACCCTTCCTTCGCCTTCCTCTCTATCTCTATCTCTTCGTATCTTTTCATTTTCAAGTCGCCGCATTTTTTTCGACAAAGTACCGTGTTTATGGCGTTGCTCCAAAACAACTTTGCAGGGTCTCCCCAGAGATTGTATACGCGCCTGAGGTGGCGATACATCATCCCACCGGATGTCCTGAGCTTCGTCCGCGTCCTTGCCGTGCCTTCCCGTCCTTTTTGGCTTCCTTTTTCCACGGAGAGGAAACCGGCAGGAAGATACTATTCGACTCAGCCTTCCTCCCGCACCATAATCCCCCGTTTCTTCCACGCGTGCCTCTTTCTCTCTCTCTTTCTCCCCCCCCCCCCNNNNTTCTCCCCCCCCCCCCATCCCTCTCTCCTCCTCCCTCTAGCAGAAGTTAGGCAAATAAAGTAAGCTTTATGACGGTCGGGCAATATTTATGACCCGTCCGCAGGCGTCTCCCCCGCGCCGGATACGCATTGTTGCATCCCGGTATCTCTGGAAAGGCGACACGTGCAGGAAAAATGCACGTGACTTCTCCTCGATCTTCGGAAGAACGACGACGAGACGTGTGTCGATGGGAATTTATTCGGGGCTGATATTTCAGCTGTTAAAATAATCCGTAGTCGTTATGCTCGCTTTGAATTTTAAGCC
Organism: Dinoponera quadriceps; assembly: GCF_001313825.1. Lineage (NCBI taxonomy): Eukaryota > Metazoa > Arthropoda > Insecta > Hymenoptera > Formicidae > Dinoponera > Dinoponera quadriceps. The sequence goes on along the minus strand of NW_014554799.1, from coordinate 1,214,890 downwards.
ACACCCTCAGCGCCCAACGATTCCGGCGCTCGAATCACGTCTGCTTTGATAAAATATTCCCGAAGTGGTTACGGTATCGATTCGAGTCGTTTTTATGAACTCCTCGAACGCCCGTGCGTTCAACCGCTGATGCATTCGAGTTAGTAACTCTTGCGTTCGGAAGCACTAGAAATTGTAGGCAAATATGCGGGAATCGAGGCACGTTTCGATTCGAAATATCACGATTCGAAGGTAAACTAGAAATCCATCGATTTAGATCGGCTCGAAGAGATCGAAACGCTCGCATATCGTCGTCAATTTCGTGCCATCGTCATCCATTCACGCATCCGCGATAAATCCTAATTGCTTTTGCCGACTTGGTTTGAACGAATACCGGTACAAATGAAAATATTGTTACGCATACGTGTATCTTATTTTCAAACTGACGAGAACGCGTAAACATTGAGCACAATAGGTAAATAAACAACGAGATAATATTAGAGAGAGAGAGAGAGAGAGAGAGATGCAGTTTGTATGTGCAGATTTTTCCACAAACTCCCGTTGTCGTGCGATCCTGCTCGCGGATATTGCGTAAAACATATTTTTCCTATCAAAATAGCACGGAATCCTTGTGTGAACGGGGCCTGAAAACTCATAAACTGGAGAAAATATCTCCTTGGATTTTTATACCGAGCATCCAGGCGAGGTTTGATACAATTTTTGGTTCATCCGTGCAATATCGGATCGATGCGGGCCGGACGTGAGTAAGGCTCCGTTTAAAGAGCTTCTCGGCGGAGAGTAAATCGCCTCTGATCGGCGGAGCGGGATGTTGGGAGATCGCACGTAGTCTACCTTGCTAAGGAAGTGGAGCGTGTATATTTTACGGAAGGAAAATATTTTCATCCTGGGTGCGAGAAAGGATAAGGCATCGGCAGCGGAAACGATTTTACGGCTTATCGATTAATGATCCGGTCCCGATTCCGTTTTGCGGGCGAGACAAGGTGCAAGATAAAAAAAGAACGAGAGAGAGAGAGAGAGAGAGAGAGAGGATGGAGAAAGGGAGCGGTAAGGAAATTGAAATAATCGACATCTCATGTCGACAACGAGTCGCGTCACGCTCGCTACAACTTCTCTATTAGCACCCAACCTAGTCTCCATAAATTCCCCCAAGAGAATAAATACGGTGGGTATCTCGTTGTCCGTAAAGCAACGGGACGAGTTTCATTGAGTTACGCAAATTTAATAGCGGATATCTCCGACTTACCATAAACGAAAACTTTCGTGGCGCATTAATCGAGTTTAATTGAAATGTAACAGAAGGGGAACTCGATTCGAGTAACGCGCCGCGGCTAACTACCACAATAAATTTATTTCCGACATTATATACCCTACGCGGCACGAAATAAAGCCGAGGACTTTATCGACTCTACAGGAAACGGAAACGCGCGAATTAATTAATTCCCTCTTAGGCGTTCTCTTTCACCCTATCCGAGACGTCGAACTTTGACCCTGGCCGCAGTATCGGATGACGGAGCGATAAGGGCGGACGATAATGACGCTGGTAGTATTCGCTGCAATATCGGATCGTTACCGAAGAGGGCGGGTAGGTGCTATTAGAGAGAGAGAGAGAGAGAGAGAGAGGAAAGAAAACAGGGAAATGGTTAATAACTATTGTAATTAATAGTCGTGACGATTGTACCTTCCTGTTCCGCGATACAGGTCATTTCGCGAGGCGAGTTAAAATTACGACGCGGAATATAAACGCGAATTTACAGAGCAGAAAAGGTACAGGATCGGATCCTTTCGCAGAACGATCTCGCGCTCAATTTCGCGTTTACGCGCGCACTCCAGCGTGGCATTTCTATCTCGGAAACAGCGCCGGCTTGTTTTCGTCATACAGACGACGATCCGCCAACTTCCCGGCCCGGCCGATATACATTTATGTATTTACTTGCGGGTAAAGTCGCGAGTGGAGGAGAGACGAATAAGGGCCGCGGGTAACGTCGTTCGACGGCGGGAGAACGGCGGCGACAAACTTCAGCGGCGGCGATATTTCCTCGTCGAATTTTTCCACGCTTCTCGCAATATCCATTCCGCGGCCGGGGAAACTTTCCGGGAAGCGCTTTTCGGGATCCCGAGGCGCGTCTGGCCGTCCGTTACTACTGGGCGAGGTAGAGAGATACATATTGCGGTAGACGCGGAAAAGAACGACGAGATATGGCCGCGGCTATGCAGGTGGCCCGCGACAGAAGAAGCATTAAAAGTGGCGGTACGCGGCAGCGGCGGAACAGTCGCGGATTTCATTAGGTTAAGAACGTTGTCTCGGCGCGGAATATAAAAGTTTCTGTAACGAGAGACGACGCGGCGCGCTGCCCGTAATAATAACCGAATCTAAATCCCGAGCCCGGACGTCGCTCTTCCGCGATTAATCAAGGAAGTCTCATTCAAGCGACCGGAAGCGCCGTCGGGGGGTGCGCTCGAGGAAATAAAGTAGAACGCGACTCTCGAAAACTCTCGGAAACATCGGTGCCCCGGGCTACTTCCGCGAATTCTTTCATCCATAATTTCGACCGCGAACGTCGCCTCATACCTCGTTACGCTTAANTTGCCCCCCCCCCCCCCCCCCCCTTCGAATTTGGTCGCCGACATTAACGCGGTTAGTGCGACTTTCGCGCGTGGAACGGCGGCGGACCGCGGAAGGGGGCGGGTAGGTAATGGCAAAATATAATAGGGTCGCGCCGGGAAGATAACCGCGGTCACTTTGGCCTGCAAACTTCAAAGTACATTACACCGCCATTATCGTTCCTCTCCGTTTCCTCCCGTCGCGGGCGAGAACGGGAAGGCGCGGATGAGAGAGGGCTAATATGATTTACGTTTCGACTTCTCCGGTGGCCGGGTCTAAACGTGATCCTTTTCGGAGGACGGGAACGAGTACGCGCGCGCGCGCGCGCGCGAGACGAAATTGGCTTCCCGGGACTGCCGGCGATATTTCTTCGCTCGGGGCGGCTCGGAGCGTCGCCTATCTTAGCGGGTCCCGAACGACCCTCTTCGGAAAGCGGCAGACGGCATACGTCGTTCACGACGTTGAGACGCGCCCGGAGTTCCGGGCAGAAGGAAGATTTTCTGCCTGAAACGCTATTTGACATTCGTCCCGCATGTTAAATTGAGTTATAAGGGGATGCCGCTCGGGAAGGGCTCGTGGGACACAAAAAGTAGTGGCAATGTCTTGAAGTGACGCGCAACGTTTAATATACAGGGCGTCTAGGACGTTTTGACAAAGCAGCTGTGTGCAGGTGGAATGAGTTAAATGTGGGAGTAAAAATGTTATGTACTACTTTGAAAAATCCTCAATAATTAACGAGTAATTAGTTAATCTGTCTGAGCGAATGAGCGCACAGGAAGCAGTAGGCCGGACTCCGTAGGTATACACAATGGAACATGACTTCGAGGTGTAAGAAAAATGGCTTATTTCTTGGGATCTTCTGACAATAATAACTGATAACTGATTTTGGAAGGCAAAATAATGTAGCAAATGGCAAAAGATACAAGCTATAAATATTTAAACATGTATATATACTTAAACATATATATATATATATATATATATATATTGTTTGCATATCAGTCCTTAATATCACAATAGTTTTTCATTAAAATCCTAAATATAATATAGAAGAAATTAAATATAGAAATTAAAAATAGAACATTAACCTCAAGGAATATATATGCATATATAAAGAGCATCATCTTTAGTTGCGAACACCTCAGCTTCCGATGGTCAGTCGTTTTCTAACTTTACAGACGTGTAGATAGTATTTTCATCAATATGCAGCTAAAATTTAAAAGAATTCCTAAGAAAATGGTTTGACGAACCAACTATTTTAAGGGATTGTAAGTCCGAGCAATGAGAGACACAAAACTGTCGAGATTCCACGAGATGAAATTAACCAGGCTGTTCGCAACACGTTATGACGCGAAGTCGATACCGTCTGATTGTGAAACGTTGGCAGGATTACGAATAGCCCGCGGTGCGATAAAACAATAGCGCGATTCTCACGGAGGAAGAGAAAGTACGCTCGATTCCGCTAGCGGAGGGGAGCGCCGGTATATAAAGGCAACGTTTGTTTTCGCACGAGTCAGATATTGATCTATCGTCAGATGACGTCATTGCGGCTAGGACAGATGTCCGGTTTCAGGACCGCGGCACGACCGATGGGAGTTTCCCAGCCGACAGCTCGAGGTTACCAATTAGAATATTTACAGCGGCAATTAACGACGCGGGCGACAGACGCGCGCGGCGGTGATGGATAGAATTGCGCTACGAAGCCAACAATCGATCCTCGCACGATTTCGCCGAGCGTTTGAGAGTCCATGGATCAACAAAGCATCGTGATTGACGGCGGACATACCGCGTTGTTTCCCGCCTACCACTCATCCTCTCTCTTCTTTTTTTCCTTTTTTCCAGCCCTTTCCCAAGAGCCGCGCGATTCCCTCGTGAATTCCACGGTCGGGCTACCAATTTTAAAAAAAGGAAACACGCTCACGTGCTCGTTTTTGCTAACAACTTCAGTCGCGAATGCGCAGAATTAATTTCGTACAGTTCGCGGGCTGCATTAGTTGAGCATTTTATACGAGAAAATAAGAAGCATATGCTGTCTGTCTCTCTCTCCTTCTCTCTCTCTCTCTTCCTCATTATATTTTTTGCATACTTTCTTATTTATTACAGTTTATACATTTCTTTTTCTCTTTTTATTACTAATAATATTAATAATCTATTTTTCCAATTATGTCAATTTACAAAATGATCTTGTAACGTTCTTAGAAGGCTTGCCTTAGAATGATTAATAAAAGCTTTTATCCATTTATCCTATCCCCCTGTCTTTTTATTTATCTTCAAAAAAAAACCACCGAAGTATATCATTTTAATTTAAACTTTGGCACGATTCTAGCATAAAGTTTCGTGCCGTTCGATATACTTTTATCAAGAATCTGTATTAGTTAATTGTGCTAGAAATTCTTGAACTTTCTCTCTTTCTCTCTCTCTCTCTCTCCCCCCTTCTCCTTCTCCGCGCTCTAAAACTTAAGAGATGAAAACTTTGGATATCTTAAATAATAGATCCGATTACGAGTAGGTTGAATTAAATTATGCACGAAACGTTAACAGCAACTTTCAGGCGGCGTCTCGTGAAAATTGCCGCTTTCCACGGATCTCTCCACGATTTTCAAAAAATTAACTCGAATGAATTGTTTATCGCGATAGCACGTATGAATATGTAGCGAGACAGTGTTTGTCATTGCCAAGGAGCTCTTGGTCTTCGAAGGGGTTAAGATGCTTAAAGACTCATTGAATATTCGACACAGGGTAACTTTCAACATGGGGTTCGAATTACAATGAGGCGCTTGCGTCGTCGTGGTTGTCCAATCTAAAGCCGTAGGTGCAACCCTCTTCGTGTCCGTAGCCTTTACTAAAGGTCAACTTACGACCGGTATTACGTACAGGTGCCTAATTAATTCATCGATTTATCGATATACTCTCGTACAATATATCCCTCGCTACACAGCGTCAAGCATATAAGTACATGCAAACAACACGGAGAGAGATCTATAAAACAAACGCTCTAACTTTCGAGCTCCATTCATCCACGCTTTCGTACATTAATGCCCGTTCCTTGTAAATCTGCGATACGCGCTCTACGATATTTTCCCAAATAAATTTATGGCCATGGACACACGAGCAGCGTACTAGAGCTACGTCAACGCGTATAACTTTCGTGAGTTTTTCTCTCTCTCTCTCTCTCTTTCTCCTTTTTTCTCTTGTTTTTTTCATTAAGATTTACATCGCCAACGCGCGGTATCCAATCAAGATAAAGTGTCGGGATAGAAGAGATACGCAAAAACATGTTATCCGAGTGAACGGGAAGGATCATCGAGCATGTTGCGTCGTTGTCTTCGGCGCGTAAATTCGAGGCTCGCGCGAGTGGGCCGCGATATTTCCAGGGTACCGGTGCGCGGCAGATAGGGGCGGCGCTTTTAACGACATCATAAAGCACCCCGGTGCACGGCTCGCGTAGCCATGGTAGTAAAAAAAATGATAACAGCGGCTCCACGCAGGAACGATATACTCGCGTCGTCGCGAGCGTCTCGGTTTTGTCGCCGTGATCCGTGCGAGCCGCGATGCTGCGACAGAAACGAGAGACAAGTGATTGAGAACTCGCCACGGTATTAAAGGAATTATATCCTCGACGTGATTCCACGAATACGTCGGTATTATCGATCTGACATCGTTCGATGGCGTATCGTCGCACACCTGTTAGAGAAGCCATTCGGCGAACGTGCGTCCTGCATTGCATGATATTCTTTTTTCTCTCGCATAACATAATACAACGTAGAATAGAACAACATAGTGTAGTCGCGAGTATCAATCTCGAATGTTCGCCGTGTGAGTTTTGTCGCGCGGTAAAAACGCACGGATCCGTCGGATGGCGCTTCCCCCCCCCCCCCTCCCCTGTGTAACTTACAGACGATAACGCGAAACAATTCGCGAACTTGCAGTCGCGCGGTAACACGTTATCCTGGCAGAGATTAGACCCGGATCACCGGCCGTTGTCGAACACGATTCGACACTGCACGATCGTCGCCCGCGGCTGATATCCGCCGCGGGAACACCGGAAACCGGCGCTGCTTGGCCATCAGACAGGCATGCTGGGCCTGCCTGCGCCCCCGCGGCGAACCCCAGCGGACGTCGTTCCGGCTGCATCGCGACGCCGACGCTCGATATGGATTTCGTCCAATAAAGCCGGCGTGTTTCCGACACGGTACACGTTTCGGCCCGGAACAACGTGCGCGACGATAAAACTCTCGTCGGGTCCTGCGGTTAGCGCGGTGAAAAAGGAAACGAAAAAAAAACAAACGTCCGTGCGATCGTCGCCGATCGCAATTGAATCCATCCGTTTGTCCGTCCGTTCGTTCGTTTGTTCGTTCGTTCTCCTGCCCGTCCGTACGTACGTTTCAGGGTGGCTGCGAATCAGCGGTATCGAAACGAAAAGCCGTCTGTGACGGACGGCAGGATTTTATAATGAATGTCAGAAACTCGGAGAGCCGATGTCCGACTGTGATTGAGGTATTAAAGAATACTTGTGCGCCAGCGCGGTAAGCTTTAATTACTTTTCGGGCGCGATCAAAGCGATTAAAGTTTTTAATAAGCGACGTGACAAAATGCTTAGAGACACGGGCGACGCTCTCTGGGTAAGTGACATAAATTAAGCTACAACGCCGGGTAAATATTCCTACGAACTTTCCGTGGGGCCGAGCATGTTTTATAGAAATGTTATTAAACTTCCACACTCTTGGCTTTACAGGCCACCACCTTAGTCGCAATCCCAGTAGCCCCGACGTGAAATAAGACGCGCGCAGGAATGAACTTTCAAAAACTCAGGGCGGAAGCTCGAACATTAAAGAGGGGAGAAGTTTCCGTGGGAGGAGAAAAAAGGGAGGAAAAAGAAAAGGGAGAACGTGTAAAGGGAAACTCGAGTCACGGTAGATTACGTCGAGAACTTCGGACTCGTCACGTACTTTGTTCGATGCAACGATGTGCGATGTCACTGCGCAATTTCCACCAAATCGGATTACACTTAGGATCGCCAACTGTCCAGTTTTGAACCGGACTCTTTTTTAAGAGCCTTGTCCGGTGTCCGATTGACAAATCAAACCAGGCGTCAGATGTCGGGTTGTTATGTATATACTCAATTAATAAGATGAAGTTTACATCATGAAAGGAAATTTATAAACCGAGCTCTGATTTCAACGTTTCTTCATTTGAAATGTCTGCTAACGATCGAGCGCCGCAAGAAGCAGTGCCATTTAGCAAACCATTCGCTGATTCTCGTGGCGCTCCGCTGGTAGATGCTTAAAGTGGGAAAATATTATTAAAACCGGAACTCTGGCTTTGGAAAAACAGATCAGATTGGTAGATCCAAATGTTTCAACAAAACGTTAACAACGAGTATTAAATGTCGTATGTGCAAAACATGATCTAATTTTATGTTCAAAAATAAAATGTATTTTATATTAAATAATAACAGTTAATTGTTGCATTAAATTAAACTTTGTTTTTAAAACTATTTGGAAAATAATATTGTAAATAAGTTCTTACTCAATTTTATTTATAATTATAATTAATATTTCTGCCCGGTTAGTTATTTTGTTACCGAAGAGGAAATGTCTGGTAATTTAGGCACTTGGATTTGGCTAATCACACCCGGATTAAATTTATTACACAACGGACACACACATAATGCGCACAAAAATGCGACATTTTAGATGCCAGCAGAAACAGTGAATCGTACAGATAAATTTGGATACTCGGGTAAATCTGAACACGAGCGAATAAATTAGATAAAGAAAGCTGCACTCAACTCGAGACTGCACGTGCGCGCAGATTTGTCTTCCTTATCTGCTCCTTTTCTCTGTTCGTCTCTCGTCGAAAGTGGCGAAATTGCGCAACCCCTTGCACCTTATAAATTTGATTCTCCCGTCGTTCCGCGCGTTCATTCATATTTATCCTCGCGCTGTAGGATTCGCGACGAAAGAACGGTCGGGGTTATCTACGATGAGATGCGACGCGCTTCGCACGAGACAGCTCGCTCGCTCGCTCGTTTGTTCGTTCGTTCGTTCGCCCGCCCGCCCGCTCGGTCCGTCTTTATTCATCTCGACATGCAAATACGAACGGTGTCCCAGGAATATCGACGCCGAGGCCATAAATATCTCCCGTGATCTAAATCACAAATTAAATCCGCAAACAAATCCGCCAGCGAATTCTTGTCCCCAAAGTGTTCCAATCCTGCGTAGTTCCTCTGTACACACACACACACACATATATATATATATATATATATATCCTTCGTACGGCGAATGCGGTTGCCATACATTTCCAGTAACATCATCGAGGTTTCTGACGGTTCCCGGCGGGATGAAACGCGGCTCCCTGTCGGCCGAGCGGAAGAAACGTCGACGTTCGCGTCGAGCAGGTCCGTCTGAAAGGAGCGTGAAGTCGCACGAAATGTCGGAAATGCGATCACCGGCGGCGCCGCGCTCGGATTCTCGATGGGTCCGCGATGCCCTTTCGCCGACCCATCGAGAAACCCATCGAAGGACTTTCAGTGGCTAGCCTACATGTAGGGACTCGGATATCTGGCACTCGCGACCCCACGTCGCTTTGTGGCGCAACGAATGGAGCGGGAAGGTAAAGTTAGACGTGTGCGTCCGCGTTCTTTTATCTTCGAGATGCAGGATGACGTCGGCTGTCGCTCCCCTGGAGTATTGACACGACATCGTGTCGTCCGTATTGTCCCTCTCGAGCGCTACTATTTTCCGAGCGGCGGCTGCGCTCGTACTCGCGGTGCGAAATTCCTCTTCTCTCGCTTCTATTCACGGCGGAAACGAACGACTTTCAGGGGGGGGGGGAGTACTTCACGTGTCCTCGCATCTTCGAGATTGCCACCGTATATCTGACTCTTAAATATCACCGCTGGGAGTAACGTGTCAGTTTTCATATTCGTCGGCGTAACGAGAGCGCACGGTAATTCTTGCCGGCGACGTTCTGCCGCGAAGGGCAAACATTTAATTAAACCGGGGTTCCTCGTGAAAGCAAAAATGACGAACGAGCGCGCTAGTTCGCGCACGAGAGCTCGCTGCGCCCTCGCGGTCGGTGCAATTCCGCGGAAGCGCACGGAATTCAGAAGTCCCGGCATCGCCGCCCTGGAGAGCATGCCGGAGACATCTTTCTTCCTTGCTTGTCTCTGGAGTGCACGAGATACTCTTTTTCATTCGGCCCTTTCATCTCCATTCCCCGTTTCCTCGCTCCTCGTTATTCCCTTGACCCCCTCCTCTCCTTCCCCCCGTTGTCTCTCATCTCCTCTACGTTCTCCAGGATTTTTCCGGCCCACCTTCCGTATCTCCACCCTCCCCGTAAGTCGTAGCTCGGTAGGATATGACGAAAGTTCCGATCTCCCTCGTCGGGTAACGTTGAATATTCCGTTGGCACGGCGCATACATTATTCGGCAGAAATTTACAACGAGAGAGGGATCGCTTCGCGTCGCGGGAGTATGGGCTGAATTCGATTGAAATGATTTCCGTCGTATCGGATTCTTCGACGGAGTCAACGACGTCGGGTACGCGCGATCGTTCGCAGAAAACTAGACTTTCGCGTCGCGACGTCGCGTGCGAACACCCACCCGCCACCCTTCGGATGCGTCTTTTAACGGGTGCACGGTACGCATAACGGAATACGTGATAACGGGAATGACGACACCACGGTCCGCGAATTGAATGATCTAATGCAGACGTTACGAAATTAGCAGCCATCCAGGACGGACGAGCCAGGACGGTGGCTCCCTTAAAGGAGATCCAGCTGAATTAGAGCCGCACCGGGGCTATTGTAATCAGTCTCGACGCTCCGGCTGGAATAATTACAGTCCTCGGGAAACCCGGCGGGGTTCAGATTTGCAAATCCCAGCCTCGTCGCTCGTAAAATTTGTCGGATTAACTTTACAAATTCATCCCCTCGCTTCTGCCGCGCCGTGCTCGGCTCCTGCCCGGGAATCTCCGACGACAAAGTCGATTATGAGCGATCCCCGCTCCCTGGGTTTCCATCCGAGTGGCTTAGAACAGATTTCCCGCGTTTGAGGAACACGCGAATTTATCGCCGAGATCAGGGACACGTTTTCACGACGAGCGAAATCAGCCCCTTTGTGTAACCCGCAGCTAGGCGGGACGCGCGCCTTCAATTATCTCTTATGTTTATCCTCCCTCCTTTTCCCGTGTGTGAATTGTTGCCCCCGTCGATCTTGCAGCTTGATTCGCGACGAATTCGAACGCGGGACGTTCCCGTCGAGCGCGCGCTAGAACACACGTCCGCCGTTGCGTACGTCAATCCGTTTAGAGAGCGTCGCATTTAAATAACGCGTTTTACGTCCGGCACGTTGATAAATATTTAACTTTCTCTAGCGCACGCCGCGCCGAATCGATTGGAAGTTTACGGAGAGGGACCGACGGGAGCCGGGCCGCGTCGCGCGAACGGCAACAGAGAGGCGGAATTGCTTTTGACGGATTAACTTTTTAAACCAGTTCGCGGGAGGGAGGCATTCTGATTGGTTGTTTGTTGAATAAACTCGCCGTCGTGAATACGGGTTTCATTCGGCCGCGATTCAATCTCCAATAGCCCGCCCCGCCCCGGCGCATCTTGTCTCGTGCAACGAGACGTCGATTATCGTATCATATCGCGACACTCTGAATACGGAGAAGCGGAGGAAAATAACGGGGATAAGGGATTTTGTCCGAAAAATCGAAAATTCCACATTCGTCGCGCGATACATCGGGAAAATTCCCCCCCCCCCCCCCTCCCTGCTATACCATTACTCTTATCTCCCCCGGCTCTTTCGCTACATACGCGCTTTGCAATCATAAGAGAGATATACATATATATATGTATGACTCGGTTTAATTTACATATATATTTTCCGCTCACGGAGAGCGGAAGACGAAAAGAGAGACCGCACTGAAGAGAAAGAGAGATACGTGGTAACGAGAGAAATGCCTCGCGAATTGTGAGACGAGCAAGGATGGGGCAGGGGAGGAAGGGAGGCCGCGGTCCTTTTTGTAATTCATCGCGTTTCACGGCCGGCCGCATTTGAACCACTTAACGATGCTCTTTCGCCGGCGAAAGGTTTGCTCTCTGTGCTCGTGCGCGCAAATAGCGTCGACGAGAATATTCCAAGGCACAAAGCGCGCCGGGCGAATGCTGTTTGCCGATTTTCCAGCGAGAATCGGCCGATCAGCGATTTACATATCCGCCGAATATCGGCTCCTCCGGATTGCGCGCTTGTGGCGAACCGGCGAACGGAATTAGTTCCAGCCGCACGTTCCGTGTACGTACGTACGTGTGTATTTGAATTAGCCGACCGCGAGATATTGAAACGCGGATAACGAGACGACGCAGCCCGAAGGACGTCGCCGCGATAGGACGCGGAGGAGGTCTAATCGCGGCTTGTTAGAACGACGCGACGTTTTGCGCTGATACCTCTAATCCGGCTCGATGATCAGGGATGGAATTGTATGAATATTCACGTCGGCGTCTTTCCCCGGCGTGCACCGAGCTCGCGCACGAGGCGATACCGTCGCCATCCTAATTAGCGGATCAACGTCAAACAAGTATCCCCGGTAAAAGCAATGGTTACGTCGGGCCAGAGGAACACGGCGATTATTCAGTCGTATCGGTTTTATCGAACATCGGGGATTGCCGCGACGCTAATTGTTAAAAATCGTCGCGTCATTTCTCCTCGCGGTATCGCCTAAAACCGGAGCTAAATATGCCGCAGTCGCATCTCGTCGAAATCCCTTTCCCGGAATGCTGATGAAACGTTGATTGAACGACTGCATATTTGCCGCTTGCTTCCGCGCGCACACAGTGCCCGTACACAGGTATAAAATAATATATATTTGTCTAGTGAGGGAGGGATGGGGGGTAGGGCGTCCCATAGTGTAAACCAGTAATTTGCGAAGCGCGGAATTAGCGCGACAAACGTCATGACGGCGATATTCGATTAAACTCGGGCGTCATCCGACGCTGTAACGAAGCAGCGCGCGTTCGCGCCGAGCAATTAGTCCAGTTTACATAAATACACGCGGCGCCGGCGAATTCTTTCGTCGTGCGCGCGTTCGACGTGCGTCACGCGAAGGGAATAAACACGACGGCCGAGACGATGTTGCCGATACACGAGACAGGCGGCGTTTAACGCGATAGACGCGTCCGCGGAAAGAGAAAGGCAAGAAAAAGGAAACGTTTCGCGTCGACGGTGCGACGGGGAAAGTATTTTCCTCGCGAATCACCGCGAACCTCCCTCGGCGCGCCGCATCATAACGCCTTCTCGATATCGTTCGTATTCTCGTAACCCTCGTTACGTCCGCCGTTATCGCGACGATCCGTCAGTCCTATAATTAGAACGGCGAACATAAGGGAGAGAGGCCTTCGCCCCGACGACGACGACGGGCGAATATCCTTTTTTTTTTCTCGCTTTTATCAAGTGGTTGACCCGCCGACCTCGATCGCGGAGGCGAACAAAAGGGGCCGAGGGTGATATTTTTTTTATGTCCCGCTCGTTTTTCACGCCCGCCGTAATATCGCCCGTCAACTTTACCAAACTCGCCCCGGCTGCGATATCTCTCCCGCGCGTTCCATCGGCCCTTCGCCGTCCACCTTTCCCCCTTCTCTATATACATTTTTTTTTTCGTTTCCGCCTCCCCGCCGCGCACCAGACGTTTTTTTATCGCGTGCGCTGGCAATTTATTTGGCTGATCGTTCTTCCGAGAGTTGGCCATAAAAGTCGTTACACCGGCCAATCGTGTCCATCGAATCGTTTTGTTCGTTCGATCGCACGCGTGACGAGACTCCCGGATAATGTCCGGCGAGGAAATGACGGGCAAGTAAGAGAAATCGCCTCCTACTTTCCTTTCCTCCTTCCCCACCCTTCATCCCGCCCTTGGCCCCCTTTTGTCCTATTTGGCACCGAAAATATCTGTGAAAGCGTTTTTCATAAATGCGATTTTGTGGAAGCTCTGCTTTATTGCGACCGAGAAAAGGTGGGGATTATCGGCCGCTGATCGCGGCGCTATTTTAATTTCGCCGGACGCGCGGTAGGACCTTTTGGAAAAAGCTCCTTCGTCCTTATAGTTAGATCATTCGCTTGCCATAGAGAGCATTCTTCCGTTATGACGTTATTCAGCTGTGCCAAAGAGAGAAAGAGAGAGAGAGAGAGAGAGAGAGAAAGAGAACACATCCTCTAAGTTCAATATTCGGAAATATATCTCTCTCGCATAAAACAAAACGCACAGTAAAACCGTGAACGACGTGTCTTAATTTGCGTAAATTGTCGCAGCTCAAACCGTACCATTATTAATAAACCGTACAACAGTAAAAGATGAATATCACCCCCTGCGACGTTAAGCGGACGAAAAAGTGCGAGGAGAGAAGCACTTCTATTCAGTTTATCTCGTAATCATAGCGAACTTTATTGCACCCCCGTTGTTCGCGCTAGGAGAAGACTTACATTCCCACCGAGGAAATAAATATTCCAACGAGCGCGCGCACGTTCCCGATGTTGTCCCACGAAAACACCACGAGCGTCGTCGCCGTCCGCCGGCTCCTTTCCTTTCCGCGCCGGAACAATGGCGCGACGTCCGCGGCTACCAGCCGCGAAAACAAAGGGAGACGGTTTCTTACGCGCTCCGTCTGTTTCCTCGTTACATTGTCCCGGGGACACGCTTAACTTTCGATGCGGGCCGCCCGGCGGTGCAACAGTTTTACGCCCGGAAGTAACGGTTCCTTCTCCTCGATACGCGCGTCGTAAATAAAGCCGGGGGTGTGCGAAGGGAATGCGGGGATGATAATTCGCTCGAGGTCGAGAACGCGCCCGCGACCGTCTCGGCGTTCATCACGGCGGGGCTTCGCGTAATTACCGCGTTATCGGCGGGAGCTTTCGAGCTTAGCTCTCGTAGTAGTCCGATTATCAAGCGATTAAGATAAGACGATTGAGTTCGCACGCGCGGCTGTGTTCTCGGTCGAAAAATGCCGCGCTAAGAGGCTGAACGGAAGGTCTACAGCTACGTGGGACGATTCTCGTACGAGCCGACCTCGAAATCGGAGATTTCGAGACGCGAAGTCGCGCGTGACGAACGCCGGGGCTCGTGACGAACGCCGTGCCATTAATCTCCCTGTAATTGCGCTTCTTTGATTTAGCGCACTTAGGGGAGCCCGCGGAGTCATTACATCAATATTAAACTATCAAATTCATGCATAATGCACGATCGTTCGTACAAATTGAACTCCGGGTTTTCACTCGCGCTGCGATCGGGAATGAATTAATCACCGTTCGAAGTGGCGGTATTACCGAGCGGAATTAAAAGAACATCGTTTGAATTTCACGTCGTTACCGCTTTCGTCGCATTCGCCGCGTCTCTGTGGCTTCTCATCTCTCTTAGATCCTTATTTTACTTTCAATCGTTTAATTAAAATTGTATTCGGACCAGACTGAGTGTGATACTTGTGATATCCTTTCAAGATACGTCGGGGGGCTTTCTCTTCTCCTCCTGGTGTAATAATGAGAGATACAGCCGTCCATCGGCTCGTATTCCGTAACATTCAATGGAAAGAACTCGCTGATAAACGCGTCGGCGATTCCCTCGCGATCGCGGAATTAGCGTGGAACAGCAACTAGTCTCTCACTTCGGAGCAATTGCCAGCAGCTTCGGTAGCTCGGATGGGATGCCGTCGCGACGAAGGAAAAATTCTCCTCTCACGCGCTACATTACCGATCTACGTTACCTTCTTCCGATATCCTCGTTACACGTGCGCCACGTGCGCCAAATATCGGGGCGAAAGCGCGCCCTTCCGCTTATCCGGGCGTTGCGACGCACCCACGTACATACGGAAATCCTCTCGGATACTCCTTTATCCTCGTACTCGTGTCACCACTCTCCGTCGACCCGATCGGATCTCGTCGTCCGAGAAATCGATGGCACGGATCTGCGTAAGAGAGAGCGAGGAACTCGCGAAAGAAGCGTCAACGAGCGCGTCAAATTCACTCGCGACTCGTCGGCTGAGATATTTTATCGCGTGCGAACTCTTCCGTCACGGCGGAAAAGCCGAAAAGCAGAGCGGGGCTCGGAGGGGGATGATCTATTCGCCGTTACGAGAACGGTCGGCGAGCTCCGCGACAGTGTCGACTTCGCCGGGCGAATTTCGCTCCCGGGCGGATATGCAAGGCCGCGCGAAAAAGTAACCGCGCTGTTCCGAGCTACGTCCGCTGTCGTCGACACGCACCAGCAGCACAGAATTCACACACGACGACGAACAAGCATCCCCACTGATCACGAGGTGCAGGCACCAGGAGCCCTCTCCAACACACTCGACATACGGGGATCGCAGCGACGAAACGGCGATCGAACGAGATGCTTCATCAAGGCCGAGAGGTCCTTGCCGGGGATTCCGTGCTCAGCGAAGCACACGTAACATTCGATCAGCGCGTCGGAACTCGTCGAAGCTCCTCGTCCCAACGGATTACCGCTCTCGTTTGCTCGCCGTTCGGAAATCCTCCCGGTTCCCGGCATGAGCGCGATGCGGGAGTCGCGCGCACGGATGGTACGCGTGAGCGGAACCGAAGGAAGGAGAAACAGGAGGCAGACACTCCGAATTGACAGACGGATGACGATCGACGAGCGATCGACGGAGCGGATCGTCGCTCTCTCGCGCTCCCCGAGCGGTCGTCCTTCCGCGCGCGCGGCCGGATCGACGGATGGAACAAGTGGAGAAGCCCCCGGGCGGACACGGCGCAAGTAGAAAAAGTCGACGCTGATGTCCGGCCGTCGTTGTGGCGCGCGGCGAGCCACTGACTGCCTCCGCCAATTCCACGCCTTTCCCTGTCCACCCACTACCGTGCACCGCCACCTACACATTCATCCCCACCCTGGATCCCTCCGCGTCTCACCCTCACACCCTGCGCACCCTTTCCGCGACGACCGCCGGCGCAAACGCCACCACCGGCCCTCTTCGCCCCCGCGCGCGCGATTCGACGCCACTGTTTCGGTCGTTCTCCTGGCACGAAACCCGATGCAGTCTCGCTCCTCCTTTCGCGAGGGCCGTGCCCGCAGGCCCTTTTTCTACTTCTGATGGCTCACCCGCTAACCCTCCCCCCCCCTTCTTGAACTCCTCGCCGACGTGCGTTATAATTTAGACCTTAATCTCGAAAGAGCCCTCCCTCGAGATTGCGAGTGTTTTATTATTAATTAGTTATCAAGGAGCTGCAGCCTAATCGGCTTACTGACTATTACCGTTCGGCGGGATGTGGGATCGTGAAATCGCGAAATCGGTGTCCGTGACATCTGGTGTAACGTGATGAGGAGTAATTGCGCGGACGTATCGACGCGTGTCACGCAAATCGGATTTTACAGGGAACTGAATAATGCGCACGAAGTATCGCTTACGTCGCGATTCAAGCCCGATCGGCGATACAATCTCGTTGATTAAATTTCGAGAAAAATGATGAGCACCTATCACGGCGGAGACATGTAACTTATAACGGCGATCCGCATTCCTCCAGCAACTTCGTCATTCGCATCTTCACGTCGGCCGTTTCTTCCTCCGCTTCCTCCTCCTCTTTCGTGAGAGAGAGAGAGAGAGAGAGAGAGAAAGATGTGATCGCAAGTAAATAGCCGCGACCGGATATAACTTCGAGTTGCATTACTTACAAGCCCGGTGGGACGCATTTCGTACTCGGACGCTTAACAAAAACATCTTAAAAGTGTTATTACGCGCGGATCGTGCCAGTTTCGCCGCGACCCGATTTATTTCATATTAAACGCACACTATTATTTCACGCGCTGCCGGACGGCACGGTAATCCCGCGACAAATTATCACCGGATTCCGGCCCGCGCCGGAATTCCGCCTTTTCTTCCGTGTTTCTGCCGTTCTGTCACGTGCACGCCGTCCTCGCTTCCGCGACAGGAAGGCTGCCACTAATGTCGCCGGTAATTGTTTCGCGAGGGGAAACTTCGTTGCAGCGACGACGGCGACGAGGACGGCGACGCATCCGCGGCGCATCGACGAAATTGCCCCGAAAATGGAAGGACCCTCCGCAATCGGTTGCCCGGCCCCTTCCGAGTTTAACGGGTGCGATATCGACTGTAGAAAAACCGAGAGAGATCGTAGGAAATTGATTTCTCTTGACTTCCGGTTAATTTCGAGCGCCCTGTCCATTAGCGGGGGATGTTAACTCGAGATGACGGGGTTGGGGGAGGGAAGGTCAGTAGACGCGATATTTTCACGTCGGTACTCGAAGTGCTTGCTGGAAAGACGTGACGTTCGTTTAAATTCCGATAGGTGGGGAGAAACTTATTTCGGTCTTCGTGTGCCGTCCCGCTCGCCGAACGCTATTACCCAATACTCCCGTCCCGATAACCCGTGTACACGGGTTTACACAAACTCGGCGCGAACGACGACGTCGAGCTGCGAAGAATATGGATGTTCACGTTGAAACGGGTAAGCTCAATTTACCGGATGACCCCTTTTTACCACCTGGCGATTGGCGAAAAAAGAGAGAGCCATCTTGAAAAAAGGGAGGAAAAAAGAAGGACGCAGCGCGTCGATGTAAACGGGAAAAAACGAACGGGGAGAAAATCCAACTGGCGCAATCTCGGCGACGTAAACGGGCTGGTCGGCGATAGCTTTCGAAAGCACCCTCCGTCGATACACACGCGGCCTCATCCTCGCCCTTCCGAGCCCGTCGCCGCGATTTAAATTACATTCGAGGGCGTACAGTTTCTCGCCATGGTTAGGGGGATTTTTGTAGGGCCGTGGATGATAATAAAAGAGCGCATTGTCGCGCTCAGAAAAGGCGAGACTCTTCCGGGGGGGAACGCGGACAATGAGAGCGCCGCTTTGCCTCGAGGAGAGCTTCTGGACTCCTAATCTCACAGTCGATTATGAGGGAGCTCGATTAGCCATGCTTAAGTACGTCTTCTCCAACGACGACGTCACGTACCCGCACGCATACACACGCACACTCACACATAAAACTAACTCACCTTCCGCTCGCAGTCCGCTATTGCTCCTTAGTGGCAAAAAGTTCTCGCTTTCGCCGCGGTACTTATCTCGAAAGTATACGGAACGAAGTTCCGGGGAGAGTCACTTTTTCCTCGGCTAAATTCGACGCGATCGTCGGGGATTAAGAGAGATAGGCTAATGAATAATCCGGGATCGCGAACGCACGCTAATAATAACAAGATAAATCGGGGAATATTATCTCGATTCGCTGGTCGATATGAAAAGAGCTTTGCACGCATTTCAAACTCGAATCGCTTGACATTAAAGGAGCGTAATTTTAGGAAAACTACCCCGTTATCGTATTTTCTTGAAAATTTTGTCCAGGTGAGAAGAGCTCTATTAATTCGCGGCGTTTGGTGATGTTTCCGGTTTTTTTTTCGTGTAAAGAACAAAATGTTTCGCGAGTCTTTCTGTCTCTTGTGGAATCACACTCTCTTTACGTCGACGAATTTTACCGATTAAATTGAGCGCATTGATTTGATTACATATATAATTGATCATTTCGTTCGCATTGATTTGATTAATTTGAGTACTGTCTCAGGTACGAGCCCGTCCTGTTCTATGTTTAGCACGTATCTCTTGAGAAAACGTCTCGGTGGAGATTTCCACGCTGTTCTATACTTTAACTTCGATTGTCCTCTTGTAACAAAAAGAATGGCACTTACGCCTCGTTGACCGTCTACTTTAGCGATGGCCGTTACTTATAATAAAGAGAAGAAAGAGAAAAGGGTCGGCAGGTCTCTCGAGATATTATCTCAGAAAAGTTTCGGTGAGCTTTTGATATAAGAAAAGATCCAACGTTTTTCCCTACTGTGACGATAATGCTGCTGATAAAAAAGAAAGAGAGAAAAAGTGAGAAAGGCGAAGAAGAAAAAGGGCAACGTATATACGATGTATTTGAGTTGAATCGTCAACTTCTCACCACCGGCGTCGTGCAATTCTGATATCGATACGCCGCTGTGGTTGTTTCGCGCGATTAAAATCGAACTTTTGCTCTCGAAGCGGGAAGAAGTCCGATTTAACAGCGACGGCCGGCGTTTCGCGCACGCTACGCGCGCAAGAAAATTCGCGCACGCTCGCTTCCCGCTCTCGTATTTCCTCGAGGAAAAACGGCGGTGGCGACGCGAAGGAGGACGGCAGCGGGTTAGCAATACGAATAGGGACAATGCAGGTAGCAGAATCGCAATACCGAAATAACGGTGAATCCGACTGTTTGTTATCTCCCACTTATATGCGCATAAAGTAGCGGAATGCAAGACCGCTGGCGGAGAGCACGCAAAGTGCATACGCGCACCAGGTATAAACTCAGCTTCCGCCGAGCGGATTATTACAAAGCCCGCATAACGACGTCGTCGTGCCAGAGAGAGAAAGAGAGAAAGACAGAGAGAGAGAGAGAGAGAGAGGGGGGAGGAGGGAGATAGAAGAGAGACAGAGGAACAGAAAGAGAAGGAAGGAGAAAGACAGATAGACCGAGAGATATGCTTTTCTACCTATGTATTATTTATTGTTAACCTAATTAGTACGACACGCGACGTTTAATAGCGTTCGTGTCATTAAAGCTGCACCAGTCTGCGCCATTCACGCGTCGAAACGATCCGCGGCTTTACGCGAATCCGACGAAGGAGCGCGCTGCGAACTTAGCGCCGGTGATTCTCTGCGGGGAAATTACGATGATTTCACGCATTGCCCGCGCATTTATTTATCAATTAAGCGCGACACAAAGGCGACGCTGGCCGTCACGGAGTGCATGCACACGGCACACATGCGGCCGAAACAGAACTATTACCATCGCGGCTGCCACTCGTCCTTCCCACCTCCCTTACCCCGCTCCTCATCACCCACATGAAGTGATGTAGTAACGAAGTAACATAATGGCTATTCGAACTCGCCGCGCGGCTAGTATTATCGTCACGCGCATTATCATCCAGTATGCACTTCCGAACGCTGTATGCATTCATGGCCGTTATACGAATCGCAATACGTTACGACCGAATTAACAAAGAATCGGCGAATAATGTTCTTTGTATTACGGGAGAGTAGTCGAAGAGAGTAGGAGGAGGGAGAGAGAATGAAAATGAGAAAGGGACACGTTTAATATAGTTCTCGAGCAATGTTCTGAGGAC
Organism: Dinoponera quadriceps; assembly: GCF_001313825.1. Taxonomy (NCBI): domain Eukaryota; kingdom Metazoa; phylum Arthropoda; class Insecta; order Hymenoptera; family Formicidae; genus Dinoponera; species Dinoponera quadriceps. Next base: position 1,194,134 of record NW_014554799.1, on the reverse strand, counting down.
GACGAGAAAAATATGTAGGTAATTGAATAAATTAGAAAGTTGCAAAATCGAACGGAACATAGGCTGTTAATCGTGATTAGAGATGAAAATGACTCAATCTGATGCCCGGTTGACTTCTATTAGTCAACAGCGAAAATTAATTCGAGCATCTAATACTTTGATAAAATTGAAACCTGCGGAATATGCAATTATTTCATTTAGAAATTTTCGTCGAATTAACATCGATTGAATACGTTAAAACGAATTGCAAAGCGACGTCGGCGGGGTCAGCGCGAAATTGGCCTCGGTGTCATCTCGGAATTGAACCCGGTGAACTGTTAATCGTATATTCAACATATCCGATAGCGGAAGCGTCGGCTTCATTAAAAACTATAATGTCCCATATTTTCTCATCATGTAACCGTGCAAACCCAACCCGACTTAACCTGCATTTTTAGCACTTATAGCGTAAACAGATTGTAAAAACCGAGTGGTAAATCGATCAATTCATATTACGGAACCTCGTAAGTAGACGGTCGTACGTTCGGAGATACCGTCTCACTCTTATATTAATGACGTGAAAATCGAGAGGACTTTCAAATCCTCTTTCTTCGTAACTGTCTCCTTGAGACATGCGATTGATCATCGATTATGAATAATCCCATTAACGCGCACGATGGATTTCACGGAATCGCATCATATTATTATTATCGGGCTGGAAATAACCAATGAATAATATCTACATCCACGATCATCTCATAATATCGACGTTAATTATCATTATTAATATTAGCATGCGAATCGATGAATTCAATAAAAGATACATAGGTCTGTTTTGCTTGTAAATAATGTGATAGAAGTCAGTTTAGGATCGCGTATACCTATGGTATCGAGGGGAAGCTTTACGACTGCATGCTAAATTAATTATAAACGTAGAACCGTAACATTTAGCCGCATATCTCGTTATTCGTCGATTTCACTGTTGCGTTTCAATTAACGCGATTTTGCTATCCGTTTCGATTTTCAAATTTGAAAAGGCCAATATGAGTATCCAAATTCTGCAAGCATACATACTAATAATGTAATTCGAGAACATCCGACGTATATTGTGCAAACAGGGTTTATATCAAACGTTTCGATCCACTTTTCGACTCGCGTGACGGGAATACTGACCGTACGAGTGATAAATGTCGTACAGGAGATTGTCTGATTGCGTAGAGAAAAAAGGTCGGAAGGGAGCAAACAATTTTTGGCCATTTCTATCATCATGTGCATCTCAACAATCTGCCGCTGCACGAAGTACGTCAATGTTACGATATTTATCACTCCGTGATTTATATACTGTTTATAATGTAACGTATATATTATAATATGATGTAACGTACCGAGCACGTGAGATCAACATGTGCGATAGGTCGTTATTTCTGCGAAATTTTCTGCAAATATCGCACAAAGTAAATAAGTGGATGATCATCGGACCGATTTGTTTATTTACCGCGACGAAAATCTTACCGTCGTTTTGTCTCGCATTATGATTCCCTTTTCATCAAAGATCTATCAACAATTGACATTAACTTGACTCTTGAGGCTTATAAGGGGATGCCAGAGTCGATGATGAACTTAAGAGAAGCGTCGATAATGTAAAGACGATCTTCAAAATGTTATGTTACATAAAGGCAATTATGTAAATGTAAGTATAATATGAATGTAAATGCGATGAATGTGTGCTATTCGGTTTTACCATATGTATAAGGTGACCGAAACCCTGCCGCCAATCGCTCGTGTTAAAATAGAACGAGGTAAATTGAACGGAAAAGTTTTAAACTATAAGATTTCTGTATCAAGTAAATATTTACGGTGACTAACAGTTAGACATGTCAGTTCTGAAATTTTCATCATTTTCGTCGCATATTAAACAATGCTCCAATTTATTTTTGCGCGTATATACTTTCATTGTGTAAAAGTATTCGTAATTCTGTGCAGCTAATATAACGTAAACGTAAAAAGAAGTTAATATTTTAACGATAAAGTTTTTAAGTACAGTGCCCGCCCATAAGTTAGTAATGAATTTTCAATTTTCCGGGAGAAGAATTATACGCACGTAAGCGATGTTTATACTGAACTCACTGCCAGTACTGAAAATCTATAATATACATAATATCAAATGTGGATTTCCCATACTGGCAGAGTATATGAACACAACCACAGAGTGGTAAATAACACGGCGTGGTTTACATAAGATTAAATATTAAGAGATCAATTATTCGATATCGATCGGCCTATGCATTTTCGTAATGATAAATTTATGCAAGTACGTATAAGCAACTTTTTGAAATTGTAACAAACATCTCATGTGTAGTTTACATTGCGCTTTGTATAGGAGAATTTAATAATTTGATTATAAATAGATTTATTGTTTTTCACGTAATTTGTACGAAATTGAAAATATATTAAAACATTGTGCTGTATAAATTCTGGAGTTCAATAGCGGACGAAGTTTCAATCTCCCATGAAGCGATTAACGCAAAATCGATTTTAAATTTCAATCTTTTTGTATTTATCGTTTATACGACTCACAGTAATGCCGATCGCACTACTGTCACGATTCGTGCGAAACCACCAACTACATTCAATTGCAACGATTGTGTCGCTGTAGCGAACGAAATAGAATTACGTGTAGTAATAAACCGATATTTTACCAAATGCTACATTAAAAAAAAAAAGGATGGAAGGAAAGAGAGGCATTGAAATAAACGTCTCGGATGCTCCATATAAAACGATGACAATGCCATAGTGCATACACAGTAGGGAGAAAACATCCATTTTTGTCCAGATAACCAACCGATTCTAAATATTTCGAACGATCTTACTGACGTTTGACGCGTTTTTCTTTACTGTGCCTGATATTATGAGTTATGAGACGGTTATGAGATATTAAGATAGAAAAATACACGAATAAATATTTCCGAAAGTTACGTGTCACAGCGTGTTGCAAAGAAATCCTGTACGTATTTATTCTATGTTCTCAAACACACATCTTGTAGTTGCCATTACGAGGCCATGCGATGGTTAATGCTCCCGAAACCAGCTGATCTCGTCGAAACGATCATACGAATACTCGGGAAAAAGTATAATCAGATTTCCTTTCCGTGCTTTCACTACTTCATGGCTACCACGTGTCCGGCGGAATGTTTGCCTGGATTTACACGAAGTACGTCGCTGGTGAGATGTCGACGTTCATCATTCCGCTCAATTGCTCTGTACACATCATAATGTACACTTACTACTTGCTCGCCACATTCGGACCAGCCAGAAAGTCATTAACCCGATTAAGCTGTCCATAACCATTCTGCAAATGGCAAGTTATATGGCACGAGATGTTTGCCGGACCTATCGTCAAAATGCTTGCGTGAAACGACGTGTTTACATTTCTACCGCGTCACGAGATACTTTTACTCTAAGATACGAAATTTGTCACATCTGCAATCTTCCGTTACGATATTGCCGATTAAATCGATCATTCTATCTAGTTTCGAGGCTTCACATAATTTTGAATATATACATTTTCGTTATTACGAGCAGAGGCCCCGTTTATTATTAAAATTCCTACCAGGCATACCAAAGAGATCGAATGCCTATTTTGAGAGTTGTAACATTTGGGAAGACAGGAAATTAAGATTATTGATGTTTCATCACATTCGCATATGGGCGTTATTTTATTACGATAAAGTATTCTAGCTTGATGGAACTTTTATTTATATACGCGATTGCGAATGACTCGACAGACTTTCTGATTTCATTATTCGAATGAGCACCGTCCGCTGCGTACCGTAGAATAATTTACATGTCTTAAACGTTATTCCCGAGTTGCCCCGCACCGCGTGTTCGCGGATTCGTATTCATCGGAAACTCGATAAGAAATTTGTTGCTGTTTCGCGGATTCTACAGAAGTAGATCTAAATACCGCGAACACGCGTAGCTCGGACGGTTTGACAGCCTTACGTCATAATGTGCTGCATAATACGGTGCGTACATCACTTTGTCGTATCTTTGTTTGTATTTTCATCGATCATTTTCTATTAATTCAATTCGCAAAATACCTCGAAAGACGTAGAGGCTTGCGTATTATACCTTGACGTGAATCATACGAATGAAACGATATATAATGCGATCTGAACGAAAGTTATAGTTTCGCATTGGCGCATGTTATAATTAATCCATTTCGGGTCAGGCAAAAATATTATCATTGCGCCGGTAAAACGTTACATAACCATTATTTAAATGGTAAGCATCAATGTGGTTTGATTTACGTTTTGAAGAGAGGACGCGGGATGCATTACAATAAACTACATGAACCATGTCGATTTAGTGAGTGAAGAGTCAAAAACGGAGGAATAACGTTCTAACACGTAAAGGTATCTTCATCCATCATACGTTCGTTTATCTAACGCAGAGCTCAGCGAAATCTGCACACTTCACCCGATTTTCCACTCGCTCCACGTAGTGCTATTCCTCCCCTTACGTCTTCCCCCGCGCGCGGCCCGCGTGAGACTCAATAACGTACGACGCATGAACTTGTTTCCAATAACTTTCACCCATAAAGTACTATTGTTAATGCGTTTTTCTTTTAATTGGTACCACCAGTAGGCCTGATTCACTGATATGATTGAAACGTTATTTTATATTATGTTATTCAACATTTATGTTATTCAAAAGTAGCAGAATGAAATAATAAATTTTATGTTATTAGAAAATAACGGAATGAAATAATCAATTAAATGAATAACTAACATTCGGTCCGACTTTCGGAATCTTTTACAGACGAAATTAGGAACATCGAGAGATATATTTCACGCGGCAAGATGCGGTAAAGTTTGCTGCGGTAAAGTTTACCGTGTTTTATGTGGCTGCGTGCAGTATGCAGCTTGATGTTCCTAATTTCGTCTGTAAAAAAATCCCGAAAGTCAGACTGAATGCCGGTTCTTAATTTAATTTATTATTTTATTGTTACTTTTGAATAACATGAAAGATCGTTTCAATCATAAGTGAATTAGGCCTACTGGGAATATCACTTAAAAAAAAACGCGTCAATAATAGTACCTCGTGGATGACGTTGAAAGCTATTGAAAACAAGTTCACGCATTGTACATTAAACGTGGTCTACAACAGGCAGTAGGAGTAGGTTTATAAAAAGAAAGAGTAAGAAATTAACCAATTATAATCGATTATTTCCCTTACATTCGAATATGACACACACACACACACACAGCAGAGAGGGTTTGGAAATTTGTTTACATTAAAATTCAACGAGACTGAATCGCTGGAGGTAAACGAGCGATATCGTTTTTACACATTTCATTCAACGGAAGAAAAAAGACAACGTAGTTACACGGCAATATCTGTGGGACAACAACAAAATAGGAATCTTGCACTGTGGACAACAATAACCTGATATATCAGAGAATCGCCTCCAACAATACGGTATACTTACGTTTGTGCCTTTTTACGTTGTAACCGAAATGAACGCATCACGATTCACCAAAATAGTTGTTTGTTGAAGTAGATACTCATTGTACTTACCTAGAACAGAAAGAAGAGAAAAGGCACTTATAAAATACAATAAAAATAAACATGGTGAAACAATTATATCATAATAATGATATAATTATATGTGATATAATTACATTATACAAGGTATCCCATTTTAAAAGACCCACTGAAATAGTTTTTTAGAAAAATTTTAAACAAAAGTTGTAGAGTTCAGGGGGAGACATCCAATGATGACCTTGTCTTTGTTACGGTCCTTTTTCAAGATCCTTTTTCAAGGTCATTTAAAGGTCAATTTTTGTTTTTTAAGTAAGTTTAGAAAATAAAACGGTAGCTTGATAAACACTTCGTACGGAAGTTCCAAGTCATGTTATAATTAAGATTCCAATGTGTTTGTGTTGTTAAATGCGAAGCGAAACGTATACGATTGTAAATATATGGATATATCAATTTATATATTAGTTTGATGCCATTGCATGCATATTATAATACGTATTAGTATGCGTAAAATATGGAAATACAGCATGGTTAGCGTATAATACACTGTGAACAAAGAAAATAAAGGAAGTCCGTAAATGTGATTCAGAATATGCATAAATGCCATATTTACATGTATAATTTATTTTTACATATTTATAACTAAACTGCGTTTACATAGCATTAGTCTAGTTTCGCAACAACCGTAATTAATGAGCTCTTACATTTGATTTCAAGTGGGTATTTAGATCTAAAAGAGACCATATACCAATCAGACGCAAAAGTTCATTACTTACAATTGTTACTAAATCGGATTAACGTTGCCATGTAAACGTTGTCTTTGATACTTTAGACAAGAAAGAAAGGAATCGCGATTCACTACGTTAATTTCGTCATATGGGATCCAACATTAGTCAAACCGGTTTTGATTAAAAAACGTTACTTCGATTGTACCTGCACATACAGTGAAAGCTCCTTGTTCACGGTTTTCTTATTCGCGGGTTAAAAAAATTGCGACACAGTTTCTGTATTCGCGGCTAAAAATGTCTTTATTCGCGGATCCAATCGGTATATAATCGGTATCCAAATGTAAAGGTGATATTTTTGCCACCTAATACGACGGCTTTACTTCAACCCATGGATCAAGGAATAATCCAGGCTTTTAAGCTTTATTACATTAAGCGAACCTTCAAATCATACTGGACGCCATGGAAGTTGATCCTGATATGAACGTTATGCAATGCTGGAAAAAATTTGACATAGCGAAATGCATTGTTAACATAAAAGAATCGTTGGGAGAACTGAAGCCAGAGACATTGAAATCATGCTGGAAAAAACTGTGGCCTTCTGACTGTCGAAAATGATGAAGAATCCGTGCAAATTCAAACTTTAACTGCAAACATTGCTGAAGTTACGAATGGAATAGGACGAGATGGCTTTGAACAGATAGAATCAAATGACATTCAAGAGTTGCTTGAATCGCAAGATGAAGATTTGGCAGAAACCGACTTAGAGGAAATGTTAACTCCGCATCCCATTGAAGAAGAGGCTTCAACGAGTTCTGAAAAGGTGGTCTTTAACTTGAAAAATCTGAGTGAAGGCTTATGGCGGATGGCAAATGAGCTTTGTGATTTTTTTATGAAAATTGATCCGTCTATGGAAAGAAGTCTCATTTTTAAAAGGCAAATTATGAATGCCACAGCTGAATATCAATCTGAATTGAAAAACCTTTTAAAAGCGGCAAAACAAGAAAAAATTAGTAAGTTCTTTAAACCCTTGCCTAAGCCTGACAATAATTAGTAATAGATATTGTTAAAAATCACTTATTAAATGTATTTTATTCTGATTTTTTTTTTATATTTTGGAACCATGGAATGTATCTCCTATAATCCTATACAAATTACCATTCCATATCCACGGTTTCTGTATTCGCGGCAAATTTATGGAACATATCCCTCGCGAATAAGGAACTTTTACTGCATTTCAAAACGTGCACATAAATATAAAAGCAATTGTGCAGCAACAATTTTGTGAAATTATGCTAAATTAATACAATTTATTTCCGGCATTATAATTCGAGAATATATATGGAAAATACGTATAGGTGTGTGCTAATGTTAAATACGAATAGTTTAACGAATGCAAGACGGTTCCGCACGTAAATTCTGCAACTGATCTCACTCAAATATAAACAAATACAAACATTGATTATCTTGCATAAAATCGACCCTCAACTTTTACGGTTTTACCAACATTACAGGACACTATCAATTAGAAAATCTATACTTGCAATCTATACTTGCATCTATACTTGCAAATTTAATTAGATAGCATTTTTTCCTAATTCGATTCTGAACACTCGCAGTCAATAAAATCGACTCTTCAATCATTTAAACCCTGTAAATGTGATTCTTTCTTTTATATCTAATATTAATTCTATATATTCAATGTTTAAAGTAAGTGAAGGTACAAAATAAAAATAGCAATGTTTTTTTTAAAAGGATATCTTATTAATTTATTAAAAGTCATATACACTTGGGGTGGGGGTCGTATAAAAACTTTAAAAAATTCGACGTTAAAAATAATTATATTTCATAAGTAAAAGCCAACTGAAAAACTGTAGAAATCGTAGTAATTGTTTAATATTTTACGAGTAGTTGACCACCACTATGTTATTGCTGTATTGGAGAACGAGCCACGAGCGTACGGCAGATTAAAACTCGCGCAGAGATAAAGCAGAATTTGACCTTTAGATCAGAATTTAATTTTAATTTTGCTTTTGTCACTAGCAATAATTTTCACACATAGAAGTTTTGCGAGTGGCCACTCTAGTAGCCATTCGTCGCGAAAAGATTAATCAACGATAAGAGACTTTATAATTAACCTTTATAATTAAAATCATTTATCATTATAAATAAACTTCATAATATCTCTAATAAACATATATATATTACACATATATACACGTACACATGTGTATTTATACATTATTTATTTATTATTTTTGCAACCACTAAAATATACTAACTCAAAATATACTAACAGAAGAATGTTGCCTTTCGATTAAATCTTTCGTTTAAAAGTTTTGGTATAATTTTTCCTATAAAAATTATAAAATAACAACAGATATATTAGTAAATTGGCACTGAAATAAGGAAGCGCTCCTATTCCTCTTGGTACTTCACAATTAGGAAGTAGAGTTTGCATCAAATACACCAACATTCCAAGAAATTGCACCTGATTCCGAGAAAACAAGAAAAAATATAAAATCATAATTATGTAATGTATATGTCAAGTAAACTAAAAGCAAAATATATTTCAGATAAAACGATTAGTTAGTCTCAAGTTCAATTAATCTGATATTTCCATTATTATCTGACAGTTCCATTAATGTGAAGTGTTTAAATATAAAAAATTGTAATAATATAACTTACCATCTGAATTTTAGTGATGTAAGGTTTAATGGGAGCGACTATTAGTTGAATCGTCGGGCCGGATGCAGCACACAAGTAGTACGTATACATCATTACATGCACGGAACAATTTAGTAATGACATAAATGTAATTCTCATATCCGGAAAATATCTCAAACATATCCAGGAAAACATGACCATTGATATATGATGATACACGTGTAAAATGGAGACCTGCTTTTGTTTTTTCCTTAATACGAATATACAGGTTTCGATATAATCGAAAATTTTCAGTTGCATTACCCACCACATAAGGTTTATCAGCTGAAAAGTACATATGTATTACTTTGCAGTTAACACATTCAACATTATATTTTCTTACAGACAATGCAATTGATCGAAAATTAACAGTAAATACAATACAATACAGTATACAATACGAAAACACACCATTTGTTCATTGGGACTATCGAAATCTATTTTTAAATTCCAAAAACCATATTTCGTGAGCCAACCGCCACGTATGTGCTCCTTTACTAACCAAACGTTAAATAGAATTTGACTTATATTGTAAACTAATATGAAGGTTTGTAATTTATACGGTGGTCTATCTTTCATGTAACGAGGACCAGCGATATAGATGAAATACAAATATCCGAGAGTAATGAATATTATTGGATACCATGAGGATATCATCGGCCATTCTCTAGTTTTTAGATCTGTAAATAATTTAATATGTAAATAATTAAATTATGCCAACTAAGGCTTAAATATAAGGTTTACAACAACAATTATGTAGCGACAACGATGGTTTTACTGCAATAGCAAAATTATTTTTTTCCGTGTAGTATTATTTTTCAGTGTTGCATTTGCATAAAAACGGCGAACCAGAAATTTTTGTAAGAATTAACGAATTCATGTTTAAATATCTATTTTATTTAATTATCTACTTTTAAGTATCGTTTAATTATCTATTTTTAAGTAACGTTGTATTTATATTCCGCCGGATAAAGTATTGAAAACTCAATTCGAGTTAATAAAACTTACCATAAAATTACTCGATACTTCGGTCTTGCTTTCAATCTTAGAGAATTCTATCTTTTAAAACTTCAAAGAGATCATATACCTCCGTATTATAAAATAATGATATAGCTACTACATATCGCACATATAACACGTATTATACTGTTATATTTAACGACTTTACGATAGTATTAAACTCTTCTTATAATAAAGTTGCTTCATCATATTAAAAGCAATCAGATCATGTCACATATACAAATAGATAGGTAGGAAAGAGATATACAATCACGCAACGTTTTTATTATATACAATTGACGAAGCGGGAAAAACAAGAACAAGAGCAGCAAATGTTTAGCGAAAAAATCGGATATATTCATCTTAATTATATTTCGCCAAAGAGAATATAATAAAAAATTTACTCATTAACAACTGCGGTTTGATTTCGATTAGTTCTTTTATTTTATAATGAAAGAAATAATATTTCTAATTAAATTTCCGATTGGAATTGCGTCAAACTATACAGAGCACATCAAAATTTTCATAAATCCAGATAAAAGTATAGACTTGTTATACGCACCTGGTTCTGTTGCAAAATAATCAAATATTTGTTCCAAACTCATTGTGCCACGAATGAGTTGCGTATTACTGTATCTGTTCCTGATTTAATTAACCCGACATCGACGTGACACGGTCTCAAGCATGAATTTACTTTAGCGGATGTTTGGCAGAGCTTATAAAGGCAAATCTGAATTATATGCAGTTGATTATATACCTTCGTTGTATATTATAAAACAGCAAGTACGTGAAATTGCATTAAACTTCGCACCTGATAACAACAAAAAAAGTGCACAACGTAAGAAAGTTAAATAAATTAATATCTAATCTTTCATGACATCTCCTTCTTTTCGTAAATATCAAAGCATGGATAATGAGAAAAAAATATTTATGTAAAAAAGGATATATATACAGAGAATCTTTGAAATTTTTCTTAAGACGTGGTATGCAGATAGAACGGACGAAACTGAAGAGAAAAATAATATATCATTTTGCAAAATTCGCAATAGTTAATGAGGAATTAATTAATTTGTATGAGCTAATGATCGCACGAAAAACAGTAGGCCAGATTCTGTATAAAGAAAAATAGTTTACTTCTGAAGATGTTCTTAGTAACGATGAGTACCAATTGGTTTCTAAAGGCGCAGTAACGCAACAAGCAGTGAAAATGGCACCTTATGTCAGGGTTAATAATTAAACCAAAAAAAAATATATTTATATATTGCAAATACATTAACCCATTCGAGACGGCGAATTTTTTCGAACACGGTCCCCAGGAGCGAAATTTTTTTTTTCTTTATATTGTTTATTTTTAATAAAAATACTTGTTTACTATAGAAATTACCCAATTCGTAAGTCAATTCGCACAAATAAGATGATTGCACACCGTGTGTGCAGCTCGCTCCTGAGAAAATTTTTATTGCGGGGAGCAGATTGAACACCATGTGTGCAATGTAAAGTAAAATAAAAATACATCATTAAGATTGATAAACATTTATGTCAAAAATAGTTAGATAACATAAAATCGTTATTTTGCTTTCAATAATGAAGAACAGAATATAATGCAAAGAAAATTTTTAAGAAATAGTAAAAAGCCAAAAAAATAAAATTGAGTAATGAAGAAAATAATATAAACGAGGAATAAATTTTTAGAAAAATGTCTAAAGGTAATAAAGTAATGTAACTCAGTAATGAAAAAGAAAATATAATTTGTAAATACATTTTTAGAAAATAGTACACTGATCATAAAGTAATTATACATTGGTTGGTTTATGATAGCGCTTGAAACAGTCTCCCAAACATAATCCAGGATTACCGACACAAGCTGGACAAGAGTAATTACTACGCCTATATTTACTTTCTTTGTAGCATTGTCGGCAAATCTTTCTTTGTACTTTCCTATTTTTATTTCTTGGTAAAATTTCAGGTAAGTGATCATTTATTTCTGGTGTTGTCGACCTTCTGTCTCGGGGTTTTCCAATTCAGTTTTTTAAAACCAATGCCAAATTTGGTTTTTCTATACTTCACAGATATTTTTAACTCAGAACAAATCTTATCTCGACGACCACTTCACTCAGAATGAGTGATAATTGCTCTTCATTATCATTGCACCCACGGTGTGCAACCAGTTTTATAGCCGCGTAAATCCATTGCACACACGGTGTACAATCGGTCTCAAATGGGTTACCGCAATGCTCGGAATTGTTTATGTAAACGAGACGATTTTCAAGAGTAACTCTTCCTTCCCCTTGCCATTCCCGCGCTCGCCCCGCGGGCTGCGCAACTGACAATCGACGCTAAGCCTCAGGAAAGTTGACATTACGAAATTCGTGAAGCACTTCCTAATATCTGAAAGTTCATATCGAAAAACAGCTCCTTTACATATATTTTTATATGCTAGCATATATATTTATATATTATTAAAATCATAATAAATTACTTATATTATATGTAAAAGAGTTGTTTCGATGAAAACCTCTCAGATATTAAGAAGCGCCTCACAGATTACGCGTAACGTCAATGGTCCTGAAGCTGCTCACCGCAACTGGCAGTTGAGTGGCTCACCGAGCAAGTTCGAACGGCAAAATGAAGTAAAGAGGTGTGCCTCTTGAAAAGTGTCTCGTTTATACAAAGAATTCCGAGCATTGCATCGATGCACTTACAAAGAAACTTATAATAGTGTCCTCTTTCTTACGCAGAGTATCTGGTATAAGATATGCTAACTCGTGTGCTCATAGAGCTCATTAAACTGAACAAAAATTCTCTACTGTTGTGCAAACTATCATAATAATTACACACATACATACATACATACACACACACACACACATACAGATAGTAAACAACAATTAAGAGATCAATATAATATCAAGTAAGTTGTTCTGTTCGATAGTTGTGTAATACAAATAAAAGAAATACAAATACCAAAAATAAATGAAATATATAAATACGTGCTGCTTAAAATCGGTGCTGAGAGATATACTCCACACTTTAAATAGTTATTAGATATTATAGATGTTGTTCGAAGAAGCGATTTAATAATCTCAAACATTATGTAATTTTTATGAGTTTTTATATTTTTTCTTTCTACATTTACACACTCTCCACCTTTCCTTGTTATGAGAAACTTTACGCTCTAATACGTACATTAACAAACTCTCGTATCTACTACGTGATATCTTGTCATTAATTAATTATTCCGCGAGTCCTTGCCTTCTTCATCGCAGCTCGAAACATCGTCTTTCGCGCAAATACGCGTGAAAGAGAGATTTCCAAAGCCCGTTTATCCATCCTCGACCTTTGTGATGGGTGAGAGCGTGGAGCAACCTCGTCTTTCGGGAAGAATGGAAACTATGCCATCTATTTAAGCCGAGTACTTCCGAGAGGTCGACAAAGTCCTGCGGGCTTCATCAAATTTTTAGCCCGCTCACGGCCCTTACCTTCTATCACGACCCCCGTGTCTATGCTTACCCTCATCAAAATTATGGCCTCCCTAAGATCCGCTCGAGTAGGTCGCGTCGCTAACACCCCACCTCGGAATATTCTTAGTAAAAACGAGAACCGTAGTTGCCAAGTAATTATTAACTTCCAAGAACGCCGCGCGTAATAGCACGTCGAGAAAACGTGGAACAATAAACGGTGAATGTCGGCTTCATCATTCTATTAAGCTATGGTTTCATTAGTGTCACTTAATTTCCGACACAGCCGCTTTCAAATCGAATGTATCGTGCCTAAAAATTTATACACTGTAACTATCGACCGGAATAATACAAAACCATTTCTCTGTTAGTTAATTTATTATTAGGTTGGATGAATTATTAGGTGCATCTCTAATACTCACGTTTCGGCACCTTGAAATGACACGTTTTAACTGAAAGTGCTTAGAAATATTTCATATATCTTATGTTAGAAGATATCAGAGGATAAATTGTAAAATATTTCGGAAAATATTCATTTTTCGACATGCTTATACTTTATATACTATACTTTAGTACTTTTAAACGCAGAATAAGAAAATGGTTTATGTAAAAAAAAAAAATTATATTATTCTATTTAAAACATTCAAAATGATATAACCCTAATGGAGTAACCAAGATCATTTTTTTTTCCATCAAATTTTCCCTTCGCAACTATATAACCTCGACAAAAAGGCTCTTGATATCCTACTTAACTTAAGAGATATTCAAATGCATTGTTTAAAATGGGATATCTTGTATACATAGTATACTAGATTGTGAGATTCGTTATATATTCCCTAGATTCCATATGCTTAAAATCCGTGTATTTACATAATACATTGGCGGCGGATTTAGTCCGCCGATTAGAATGTTATTTTAACCGATACAAGAACCTTCCGCATCTATGAGAATACAAAATGAAATATGTGTGTGCCGTCGATGTACACGTGTACGAAACAGTGAACAGCCGACATATGTATGAGTGTATATATCAAGAACGTCTAGGGAATCGAGCCTTGCAGTCTACGATCGGGACTCCCACCGCAGCGCAGTGGATGTCGGTATCAACCGCGTTCCGAAAGAGAACGAGAATGGGAGCGGGAGCAAAGTAGGGAATCGGCATAGAAATCGACGTAAACGTTTTAAACGAGTAGGTACGCCTGGCTTTTGTGTGTCTCGTGCAAGCTCTGTTATATCGTCGTTATACATTGTACCTCGCCGTGCCATTGTCTTCGCGACGTCGGACAACAATCGGCACAGTGCCTGGTGGTGGCGGCGACAATGACGCTTCGCCAGGATACAACGCGCGTCACGTAGTTTAGTTTATAGCATGTTACAAACGAGAAGACCGAGTCTGACCGATTAATAAAATTCAAATGACGCTCACGATGAACGGCTTGAGCGCTCGTCTCGATCCTGCGACTTTTTGTGATCCCGCGTGATCCTCCAGTGACCGAATTAATAATAATAATAATAGAGAAAAAGCATTAAGGCTGACATATGTGTGGAAATGGACATAGCAATGAATGAATGAATAAATAAATAGTTCCTTTATTGACTTGAACAAGTAAGTTATGCATAGATAAACATTTTTCTCGGCTATGAGTATCGAATTCTGTCGGACAATACATAAATCTCGACTACTACACGCAGTACGTGGAACTGAAGTGGCAATTACCGTTTGCAAGCATGTTTGGTTATGTTACTAGCTTAGCTGATTTTTCGATATGTTCAGAAGTCAGGAGATCTCTTTCCATGTAATAAAAAATATGTAAAAATAAAAATAATACGATAAAGATAAATAATAAATATACAAATTAATACAATATCAGTATTCTTATTTCATTTTTGGGCAATTCCCTGGTAGATACCATGGATAATGTCAGTTTTAGAAACTTTCTGCTTTCTCGAAACGTCATTTTTTCGATTTTTTTTTTAAAGTAATTATTTGCAAGACAAGTGCAATAATTTTTTAAAAAACTTCAATGTAATTGTATAAATTGTAATCTTGCACTATTGTAATTCCATATATTTTAATTCTACACCATTATCGAGGTTTTGGAATCCAAAAGCTATATAGTATATAAGCAAATAATAAATATTATGGTATGTCGGTCTTGGTATTTTTCCTTTCTCTACTAATAATACTAATAATATCTATCTAACATTATATCTCTATATATATCTAATACTATTAATAATCGTCACAAGCTTGATCGACTATATCCACGAACGATCAAACTGCGAGAGATCTCAGCGTGAGACGTCTTCGTTTCCGTCGAACGACGTGCTTCTCGATAATCGGCGCTGCGACAGAAATATTCTCGTTTATTATCAGTCGCGCGCGCGCGAGGCGAGAAAGTCGTATAAAAATAGATTAAGCGAAATTCGGCCGCGTTACCAACGACGGGACGTACCGTTCTCGTTTCCGCTATCAATTATCCGCTAATCCGACGTTTCCCGCAAAGAAATCGTCCAAGCTGCAGCGAACTAATATCTCGCTCGGACGGACGGCGGTACTAATCGCACCGTTTCTTGTGCGACGCAACGTCGCGACGATGATGAGGCTCATTCGTCTCCCCGCTATGCGCACTTCTCTCTACGGAGAGATGCACGTTTCTCTCTCTCTCTCTCTCTCTCTCTCTTTCTTTCTTCTTCTCTATGTCCCGCACGGCGGAAACTTCATTCCTATCTCCTTTAAGCACTCTCTTTAGTCGTCGAAAGAAATTGCACGCGACGCTGAACCGTCGCCGTCGTCAATTGCAAGATATTCCGTTAGGTAGATCGATATCCCGAGTTACGCGATAGCGACAAAGCGGCTCCGGGTCGGGTAAATATTGCCGCATTGCTCGCTCTCGCGTTATCATTATTATCCTCCTCTGCGAGCGCGAGACAAACGAATGATAAAAAGGGAGTGAACGCAGATGGATCACAGTTGCAAAATTCCACGTCCGATGAGATGCGCGCGAAGTTCGCCTTTAGAAACGAGGAGGAAATTTCGCAGGGCCCTCATTGAAACGTCAGGTTTCAGGTTCGGAAAGTGCAACGGTGCAATACGGTGCCTACCGACGAGACGTCACGGCGGGGTAGGAAAGGTGAGGGTAGGGGGAGAGAGTGAAATACTGACATTCGTACACGAGATTGCAACTCAAATTTTAAGCGCAAACAGTAGCGAGCGACCGGGAATTGCTGCAGAAGAGACGCCGGAATACGGATAATCACGTGCCGCCGCATCTTGATGCCCTACTTCGTCCCATGGCGCAGTCTGCATGCGCAAACTTGAACGTATCACGGAGATCCGCCGATAGATCACGTCCGCGAGACAAGAAACGATCGGCGGGCGCGCGCCGAGGACAGAGAGCGAGGTAGAAAGAAGGAAATATCGGGGTAGATCGAGGAGATTTATCTCCTCATCGAAAGGTTCGGATAGATTCATGAACCCTATCGATTGCCCGGTTAAGAAACGACATAAAATATCCTTCCGTTATGCCAAGGCGAGCGTACCGCTCACAGACGACATTCCGTATTCGAGAATTAAAGTTACAAGTAATCGAGGTCGCGTGGAAATTTGCAATGCAATCCTGCGACGATTTTTATATACCGTCGATGTTCCCACAGGAGAAAAATATTATTAGCGTCTCCTCATACGTTGCGTTCCGCGCAACGAAACGTTTTGTCGCCAACGACACGAGATCATTGAAATCGGACGCAACAATTGATTCATCCTTCATGGTCCGTGTTGCTTTCTTACCAGTAGGCCATTCTAACTTCGTTACGGCAATATTACTAACCAATGATGTCGTTGCACAGCTTTTCCACCAGGTATATGTTATACCTACGCAACAACGACGCAACGATACGACACTGTCGTTGACAGTTATAGAAAACGGGCACAGCTGGTCATTTCGATATTTTAGCATCTGACTAATGTACGTACATTTCGTTATATATAATGATACATTTTATAATTAAGTGGAAACAATTTATAAGACTGGTCGATGTTCGCGAATGGGCGTGATAAGATCGCGAACGGTCGATCGCGATCGACTAAAATTCTGCAGCTCACGAGCGAGTAAGATCCGATGTCTCGTTTCTTAATCTAATCGCCGTACTATTTTTTTCCAAAAGCCATTAAAGCAGCCCGTCCCGCCCTTCTCGCCGCTTCCACTCGTTTCTTCCACTTTTCGTAGCATTGTCGGCATTCCTCGCATCTGGAAGGCGCGGCCGCCCAAGATGCATGCGCCGCATTACAAGAAGCAATATTTTACAGTTCGCCCGTCGTCCTCCGCCGGTGTTGGGGCTGGGATAAAGCACGGCTTACGACTTGCAATTTCGAACTTTCGCAAAACAATCGGGCACACGTAACGAGAAACTATGGTGTGTCTGCTCGGTTTCGCCTCGCTCATCGTTCACCGGCGATACCATCGGGAACGCGACGAGACGAAAGTTCGGGAGACATTTTCGACACGCCTCGTTAAAAAATCGATGAGGTTCGTGAACGCTTAAGGGCGTAAGCAGACGTAAAAATCGCGGGCGTAAAAATCTCACCCGGTTGGGCCGGGACGGCGGAAGAAAGTAATGGCCTCTTCAAGAAGGAAGTAAAGCTCTATGGGGAAGAATTGTGGCAATAAAAGGAAAAAAGCCTGAACTTAACGGTGTACCGAGGAACGACGCGGATACCATCGTGTCGACAATTTTTCCGAGAGCGTGACTTCGCGTACTTCCGCTCCATCTTCCGAAGAATGTAATAAGGTGAAAATAAAGGGGGAATTAATTTCCGCCGAATATCTTGCCAAATATCGCGAAAGCCGCTAATTAGCGCGCAAGATGAGAGGATCGACGGAAGTAGATTTATCGGAACGAGAGAAGGGCGACGCGTATAAGGGACGGCAGAGCGGTATGCCTCTCTCTGTAAGCTGACGGCGAAACGGAATCCCAGAGAGGAGACCACATGCAATCCCACGGCTGATTGCGCAAGTTTTACAAGTTCACCCGATATCGCGCGGGATCGCAATATCGCGGAAGTAGAATCCACCGATGGGCGGTGGCCCTCATCGTCGTCGTCGTCGTCGTCATCATACTTGCCATAGAAGAGAGGAGAAAGACGGAGTCGATAGTCGGTAGTAACGGCAAGAAGTTATCGTTATCGTTGGAGGGATGTATCAGTAAAACTTGGCTGCCAGACAGTTTCGAGTTCCAGATCGAGAGAAGGAGCCTGTCAGTCGCTCTGGAAAATTTAATTCGAGGAACCACTATCTTCTCTCCTTCCCCACCCGCTCCATACCGCTCACTGCTACCCTCTTCCGCCTCTCAGCCGCTCGAAAATCTCATTTTTAGATACGTGGCTGGGCCGGCAAAAATCCCCGGTCCGAGTCGAGACACTTCTCTCCTGCCACGCTGCGTCCTGCGATTTACGTCATCTGTTTCTTGCCGCTTAATGCTTTCCATCTATCCCACCGACTCGGACCATCCCTCTAACGCCCATCGTGATCGATGGCTCGCTGAAAATTGCCAGCGACGTTAATCGAGCGAAACTTTAGGCGCGGAAACCGAACAAGCGATAACGAACAGCGGATATAAAGCGGACTCGAGTGTAGCCGCGTATTTGTATCCTATGTTCAAGACACCGCAGACTCGGCGAAAGTTGCGCGAACACATATACCGGCCTCAACGAATCCGGCATGAACTTTCCCTTAACAAAGATATCCGACGGAAGACCTAAATATGAAGTTATTTCCGGCTGAAAATAAAAGGACCGTCGCCAGGTGAGTTTCAGGGATGCAAATGGATAGTGGAACTTTGTCCGATCAATTTTAGCGCACTCGACTTTATTTCAACATAAACTTCACTTACTTTCCAAGAAACTTAATGTTGAGAATCAAGAAATTCTGCGGAAAGCGATGACCTTTCTCGACAATTTCGCCAAAGGAGAGAGAAGTGACTCTAAGTTCGTTAAGGAATGTCTCAAAGATATTTT
This sequence comes from Dinoponera quadriceps, assembly GCF_001313825.1. NCBI lineage: Eukaryota > Metazoa > Arthropoda > Insecta > Hymenoptera > Formicidae > Dinoponera > Dinoponera quadriceps. The sequence goes on along the minus strand of NW_014554799.1, from coordinate 1,174,707 downwards.
TCGATAAATCGAGAGAGAAAGAGAGAGAGAGAGAGAGAGAGAGAGAGAGAGAGAGAGAGAAACGGCCGCGCGTAATAAGTACACATAGTAATGTACGTAACATACGTGAGACGAAAGATATCGTCCCTCGATTGCTCGCGTTTCAGTAACGGGTCTTTTTCTATTACATCAGTCCGATATTTTCTTTCCATCTAAATTACAGATGCTATTAGTTCGATTGCCAGAAAAAGAGAAGGAAGAAGGAAAAGAGAGGAAGCTTGGCAGCTTGCCGTTCTTAGTTAACTTTTTCTATCCTTTTATATCTTAATCTTTTTTGCACTTTTTACTTTAGTAAACGTCGTTATAAGTTCAATTAACGCAAATGCCACTAAATATTTTCACGGTGACGAAGCATAAACCGCTTTAATTTCGCCTCTCGTTCCATCTCTGAGAGTAACCATCAATGTAATAAGTTATTAATATTTGCTCAAGTAACTCAGATCGACTTAAAAAAAAAATAAACGCGCATTGCAGATGCACTTTGATAAACGGACTGCCGCTTTCTTCCTCTTTTGCCAAGCAGCCTTTCAGGGATTCCATTATTACCGTCAAAAGTAACGCATACGAAATGGTCTCTGCGTATTTGTCGTCTTTTTTTCTGCCCTCGGCCTGTCGTAATTTTCGCCCATTTTTATCGTAATTACACTACAAGTAGTTCCGTACGTTTTTTCACCTCCGGCCGTACGACCATTTTTTGTTGTCTTTTTACAGCTCTTTTTGCCCTCGTCGCCATCTATTTAGCTCGCCGCCAGCTCCACATTAGCGGTAATTATAATCCAAAGTCTTGCACGTGTCCTCTCTTGTGTTTTTACGCTCAACAAGAGATAATTAGTCGATCCACGGCCTGTGAATCCTCGTTGTGCAACGTCGTCCAAGCCCGCCGTATTCAGAAATCTCGTGCGACCTGCGACCGGCGAATTTCCGTTTGAAACATTTATCTCCGGCCGTTGCCGTGCAACGGTGTCTCATCTAATATTGCTGGACGCGTCGTTGCATCCGGACGCAGTTGAAATCCACGACTACGTGACCGGTGCAACGGCACGAAAGCACCCCCTCCACCCCATAATGTCCTACAGAGCAGACTTTCGCAGGCGAAATCTCTTCTGCTCTGCGTTTTATGATCGCGCGTCTTCCTGAATCTTCGTAAATCTCATTTTCTGAAGCGCAACGTCTCCGCTCTTCGTGCGCGGCTCCGCCTAATCCGCACTCCGCGAATTACGTAATGCAGTTACATACGACGGATGTACTTCAAGGGGCGCCGCATCCGAAAACGAGATCCGTCGACTTTCCCAGCCGGTTCTCGTCGCTCTCTCCTTTCTCTTTCTCTATTTTCTTCTACCTTCTTCCTTTCTTTCTTTCCGCCCTGTCCTTCTTTCTCGTGGAAATCCGAATACCGAGACACCTTAAATTACAATGAGGAAAGACACTCCGCGCACACATTCGCGACACAATTCCACTTAATTGCGCGTCCGCTTGGTCGGACATCAGCTCCGCTCCATCTTACCGCCAGCGTCCTCCTTTCTAATATAAACCATTGTCTTTGGAAGTGTGGGACGGGAACGTCACGGACGGATATAATTCGGGAACGAATCCCCGATACGTTCCGCTGCTCCGTTCTTCGACGTATCGCGGCAATTTCCGTTTCATCGTCTCCGACGTTTCTCGCTCGCTTCTTCCGCGGACGGAAAAGTGCCGGAGAAAGGATTTTGTCCGAAGCAAGCGCGCGAGCGTTCCGTGAGGGACATTCTCAATGCGTATCCACGAGAAATGATGAATGAACCTTGTACTAGCTCGCCGACAAATTATTTTTGCTACGGAATCGATCGTGACGCGCCTCGATGATGCTCGCAGTGATGATAAACGAGTCGCGATATTTTCATCGTGATGCGACACGCGACATGATCGAAATGACGACTGTCTCGAAGGCGGTTTTGTTCTCTTCCTTATCTCGCGTATCACTCTTTATTCATAGTCGATCAATACGGTTCGATTCGTCCGCGTTCATAGATTTTAACGTATCTTCGAGAAACGTGGTTCCCATCACAGTCGTCAGCAGCTTTCTGGAAATACGCTCGCGCGGAATTGCGCAGGAATGACGGTCATTAAGATACAGGAAGAAATTGTTTAAAACAGAGGCGGCCGTAGGACTGGACTAACGTGCCAAGAGTCCATTCTTCGAAGTCCGTGGCAATTTCCGCTTCATCGTTTTCGACGTCTTACTCCGAACGAGGGTAGGAAACGAACGAAAGGAACGGAGGAAATGGTTGAAAGAACATGAAAAACCACGTCTGGACACGGCAGTACACCCGATATTCCGCGCACGCTCCCGCGAAAAATTGACAATCAGGAATTTGTTAACTCGCGACGGAGGTGGAGCGCCTTCGATAAAAATCGCTTTCCCTCGCACTATAAGCCGCCTGATACTTTTCAGTCGTATCTCTCGCTAATATTTATATTCATTTATTTATATCAATTCGCTTTCGTAACTGAACAATGAGACAAAGTACCTTTTTTATCTTTTGATAAAATTGAATATTATATAACCGTCCTCTTTCTATTTCTCTTCCCTATTCTCCTCATGTTTTATAAGTCCTTCCCCCCTTCCTTCCTTTCTCTTCACATATACTAATAAAAACTAATAAAAATAGAGAATAAAAGTCACTAACATTAACAATTTGTTAGTGCTGGAAATCAAATATTTGTCAAAGACAGCTTATTTTACGTCAAGTTAAATCAGAGCATAAAATTTGCCGTTTAACTTTCTCAATAGAGTTTCATTAACCTTCAAAGTCAGATTCACTTTCATTTAATGAGCGTATGATGTATAATTTATTAATCAATTCTGAAACTGCATCATTCATGCGGTTCACAGGGTTGCACGTATATTCGAATATTCTCTTACGATTTAATGAAACATTAAATGGAACTAAATTATTTGGTTGCAGTAATCAAATATTCGTTTAGCAAATATACACCAAATTTTAACTTATTATCAAATCTTTTTTCAACGCGATGAATTTCTTGTTCGGTCGCACCTACAACTTTCTCGAAATACTTTTTTATATGTTTATACGTAGTTTCTGGTGTGTCACTGAATTTTAAATCGCGGTCAGGTGCTTACTTTTTATTTCAATATTAATCGTCGGGCGCAGTCGCAGCACGAAATACTTTCGTCTCATTTCCTTGTTAAATGCTATCATTATTCCGATTACTCTTCAATTAAATATTTTCTTTCTTTTACTTTCTAAACATATATTATATATGTCTCTGTTTATATACATAGGGTTGTGTATATAGTATATAAGGGAACCTGGCCACACTTGATCCTTTGGGAGACTTAATGCCTAGCCATTATGTCGGAAAAGTTTAACTTTTTCCATATTAGCAACAGTACTCATCCTTAACTGTAGAAAACGTTAAATATCATTTTGACATTTAAGCGCCCATAACAACAGAATAAGAATATCTTTTATTTTCCGATATGCCCAACTCTTTTTTGCATAAATATTCACGTGTTTTTTTTAATTGTTAAGTTTTGTAAATTAAAATTCCATAATGGAATGAAAAACTGCTTACTTGAAGAAGATAAAGTCAACAAGGTTAGGTTAACAAAAATCTATTTATTTACAAAAAATAAAATGAAAATTAGAAAAAGTACTACTTGAGTAGTCATGATCCATGCCAAATTGGAGATACATGATCTACAGATCAAGTCTTTCATATTATGGTAGCACATTTCATTAGCGATACATTGATCCAATATTGATTATATTATTGGGCAAATATTGCCCATTATAAAGCTAGTCAGATAACCAAAACTACAGAAGCAGATTTTGCGCAATATCTGCTATAAATTTTGTCGATAGCTTACCAGATTAGCAGAAATATAACAGGATTTGCTCGCAAAGCAAGATAACAGGTTAATCTGTTAAGCTAACCTAACTTTACAGATTAATCTGTTATCATGCTCTGCTGGCAAATCCTGTTATATTTCTGTTAGCAAACTGTCAAAATTTATAACAAATACCGCGCAAAATCTGCTTCTGCAGATTTGGCTGTTTGGTTGGTTTCATTTTAAAGAAAATTCGTTCAATGTATTCCAATCCTGTTCCAAATGAATTATAATAATTCTGAGTGCAATGTTACCTATTTATTTAATTATTCTATAATAATTTTGATTAATATAATATTATACCAATAAAATATAACATGGAGTACGTTACACATGCATCAATCTGATATGTTAATCATTTACGAGTATGTTATGTTTGGAGGGAAATTGCTTGTTTCGAAATTAAGCGCACCATCGGAAACGGCGAATGCGCGATTATGTATTAATTTTTTTCCTTTATTATAAACGTCACTGTTATATGATGTTAATATAAGCACTGATACGACACATCAAATAAAAAGCAGATGGACAATCGTAATATCTTACTTCGTGAAATCGCGCGCACGTAGAGATCAGAAGCGGCATGAAACAGCAACAAAATCACCTGTCTCTTTACCCTGGGGAAGCCAACGACTAGGTAACCAACAGTATTCGGCTGCATCATCATTTTCTCTATGACCAGCTGGACGATCACGTCCGCCGATACGTGGCGACTCCGCCTCATGATCTCCTCAAAGCGACGACCTCTCTCGGATACGGAATCCAGCAGCTCGGATCGCAGCATATCCGACGGCGAAATGAGCTGAAAGCCGTATTTCGTGGCAAGCTTTCTACCGTAGGTGAACTTACCCACCCCCGGATCACGAAAATAATGAGGCCTTTGGCCTATTTGAGGGCGGTCGTATTCACGGATCCCTACGAAGGATCATCCTATCATTTCTCCTGTCAAAACAGACACCCGTTTCCCGCGGGTCGGCTACTCAAAATATATGCAACATTTAAATATATGCAGCATTGAAATTTGCTTTTTGGTTCCCCCCCTTAAATATCTCATATCGCGAGGAATTGTTAATACTGAATGTAAATAATAGCGACTGTATCTGCCATGCAGACGACTCCTTCCAGACATAAAACTCGATGATGTCATTTTCAATCATTAATAACTCGAAATTTTGCGTGATTCCTTACAAAATAATAGAGGACTTTTTTGCTAAGTTTAACTCATTCTACCTGCATATAAATGGTGCTCCATGTATTACTGGACATCCTGTACACACACACACACACACCATTTTTTAAAATCTGGTTAATTTCAATTACCAAATGAAATGCATCGAAGTTTGCAGCTTTTAAAATATTTTTCGCGCTATTTGAAGCGTCTTCGAAAGGAACTTTACCAATATTTAAATTGTATTATGAGAGAGGAGGGAGGGAATAGCAAAACAATTCTATCAATTACATTTTAAATCTTAAAATATTATGAGAACAACAGCAATAGGATACAATGGAAATTGTCGACAGATGGACAGTGATTGACAGAACGTTTATTTTCATAGCCTATTGTTACAACCAATTAATTTAGATTAATGTTCTTTCCCTCTGTATACTTGACACAGTTATTTCATCTTCTTTTCATACGAATATAAATTATGCATACATATATATATATATGTACGTATATAAATATATAAAGAAGGATATATATTACATAACTCCTTTCTTCATTTTACACAATAGATAGAGAAACAATTTATGATACTACTGATTTTGTGTTGTTGAGCATAGCAAGCAGGGTAATGAAAAGCGGAATTAATATTCAATTTGGAGAATAATGGAGTCGCATGCAACATTACTGTGCAAATAATATGCTAATAAAGCGGGAATGACAACGCTGATTTGTCACGCATCACGCGCTGATAGAATCCGCAGATATCGTTCTCGCGCGCACAGACTATCGCAGCAATGGTATAGATATTATTGACAAGCTCGCACGAATAAAATGAACGGATAGTTAATATTGGTCAGTATTTGCAAAACGGTGCATTCTGCATGCAATAGATTATAGTTTGCATTACGATATACAATTCGAGGAACTTGTTAAGCAATAAAGTTAGAAATTCACGCAAACTTTATCGGAAGACCATCACGATCAACAGACATAGCGTCTCTTTTCAAATAAAATCTCTTCTCAAATAAAATAGTCGTTTTACTGAGTATAAAAGATACCCCTTCGTTAAATGATAATAGCTATCACTCGATAAATCGTCCGAAGCGTAAGTGATTTCTCATTGGTCGTAATTTCCGTCTGACAGCACTTTTCCATCAATTTTATTCGTCGCGGACAGCTCAAATATTGTTAGTATAAAGTATAAATTCATAACTAATAACTGATAGTTATGTTTCACTTCCTATGCTGCATTACATTTTGTTTTAACGAATTCTAACAATAAATGTAAATGTATCAAATGCACCGGTAACATATGTGCGAATGATGATTATCGCTCGTTACGGAATAGTAACAATTCGTCCACGGTGGATGTTAATGTGTTCAACGAACCTTCAATTTCCACGGAAGATTAAATGAAAATATCGATAGCACCGTGTGTGCAATAATAATTTTTGAGATATCCAGTTTCTGCAGCGCGCAAACGTGTAAAATAATTCCGGAGAATACGAAGTACGAAGATAGATCGATCACTCGCGAACCTCATCTCGCGGTGTCGTACGAATAAACAGCAAAAGTACGACATTTTCAACAGAAGGGAACTGATCAACGTCACATCGCCTCGAAAATGCGACCAATTCCACTTTAATCATCGACGTCTAATTTGTAACGGCTAGCAAGGGGTGGTACTGCCGCGTCTCAAGACAAACCTGACCACCGAGGACACAGAAGGATCAGGATCCTTCGATGACCGCATGCCGATTCCCTCGGAGCGTCGACCTGTCAACCGCAAGCGACCCCACCGGCAGTCCTGGAAATTCCGTCAGGCGGTCGCATTCTCGACGGTCGGTGGGAAAGGCCGTGGCTGCTTCTCAGCGCCTAAATCAATTAAATATCTCGCAATGACCTGCGCTTATCCGCTACGGGTTGGTCGTCGACACGGCATAGTTCACACCGAAGGCCGCGTGACCGCATTTTCTTCGTGTGGAGGGAAGAAACTCACAGGCGACAATGAGAATGCGGAAGGACACTGATGCGATGGACATCTCATGGATTTCAACATTCCGGATCGTGACGCATTCGGAAATGCGAAAGTCGTTAGACCGAAGCGAAGATTATTTCCGCAATTTATTCCCACAGATAAAATGGTTCCCGGAAGGGAAAGAAAAAGATGGATGATATATCGGACGAAGAAGTTGCAGCACATTAAGAATTGTAATTCCGCTGACAAGAAAAACCGAGAAATGTGAAATTTTCAACTTTAATCATTTTCCACGTCGTCGATTTTGAGGTTCTTTAATAACCGCCAACGCGTTCGCTCTTAGCGTTATATTTTTTCCCGAACACAAATCCAAATTGGGGAAAAAGTACACGGAAGAATATCAAGAATATCACGGTGGACGGAGAAAGAAGATTCAACTTCCGTACTCTCGTACATCTCCGGCTAGTCGTGCTCAATTAAAATAAATGATATAACCATGATGTTGATAATAGCTCGGCCAATTAGAGAGGCAAAGCATCCAGTCCACTTCCTGGAGTAACGCTGGGTATTCAATGCCAACTTTCAACGAGACTATAACCGCCGCTTCGAGTCGACTCGAATATTATGTGAATCCTGCTGACGCTTGGAAGCCACCAAAGTCTCGGGAGGATTTTCACGTTGGAGGAGAATCTCCTGCTGGCTCGTACTCATTGCCTTCGGCTATTTTCGGCTTCCTACGAGAGTTCGCATTCAGTTTGCGGTGTCATGTGTTATACGCGGTCAAACCGTTAGATGCTCATGTACGTTTTGTTCTTTAACGGGTATTTAATTACTTTTGCGCAATTTCGATTCCCTCCCTTCCCCCACCAGTAACATCGATGTATTGATAATATAAGAATCTCCGTAATGCGTCGCATAGAGTTATATTCAATCATTATGCGTTGTACCTCGAAAAAGTGAAAGATATGCGTCTGAGACAGAAGGTATGTCGGAAACAATCCTCGTGCTCTCAGTGAGATCTCCTTGGGAAGAGCCGGAATCGCGAGAAAATGTAACGCTTCGACGAAGTTCAGCGTCGTGAATTAAATGCAACCTGTGTCGTCTCCTTTCCATCACTAGCCGTAGAACTTTCAATTAACCTTTCTCTCTCTCTCTCCCTCTCTCTCTCTTTCTCGCTCCGTCCTGGAATTCCACCTCTATCTTTCACCGAGATCTTTCCTTCCACCCCACTTCCCTCCTCGTCACTCGATTACGTAATCGGCCCTAGCAAAAGCCATTAGCAATACACCAACCTCCGACCTATGCAACACCGAGGTCTGCATCAAATTACCGCGCGCATTAATTCGAGTACTTCGCTAACCGACGTTTAGAGGGAAAGAAACATTTAGCGTGTGCATCGTTGCGAGACTGAGCCGAAGTAACGGCAGTCCTGGTTAAGATGATATTGATATCCCTTCACCGCGATGCCTCATTACGATTGACGGAATTCCGTTACGTAGATAATATAAACCTGTGTAAGAGAAAAACAGACCTGAGGTTTGTTATAAGAGGAAGAAGAAGATAATATAAACATGAGACATGAGTATACCAAAGAGGAGAACACCAAATGTCCATGACTCTGCTAATATTAAGCATTCAAATTTATTTATATCAATGGATGTTAAAATACAACGGCAATACAACAATTAGTTGTTACTCAACAAGGTTTCTGTATCCGGAATGAAAATAGATGTTCCCGGTCTTCGTCTGCTGAACACGAATCCGTTGTCCAAATTTGGCTGTTTGGTTACAATTTTGAGAAAAATAGCGTCAAAGGAGCCGAAAACATAAATTTTCAGGATTTTCACGACGTTACAGGGCCCGGCAGCAAATTTTTTCCAACATTTCGTTAATGTTACGCAAAACTACATCGCATTGATATTTAGCTTTGAAATACATTTTACATCGATTCGGTATGATTTTTCATTTACAAGATAGAGCTAATCACGATATTGATATCGAGCGCGCGCGACCAGTGTTTTTAATTTTAGTTACGAATAAAACAGCTCATCGTGCTGCAACGCGAAAAATGCTTGAACATTCGCACGACTATCAAGCGGAGTTCAAAATCGGTACGATTCGTACGAGTTTTTACGTAATTTTTCAAGACGCACGATGAAACGCGCCATCCTCACGCGTATGGGCGAAATCGTGGCGATTTCGACTATCGCTTGAAACGCTTCGAATTCAACGTGTCGTCGGCGTGACGTCGGCATAGAGCGGATCGATCGTAGCGCAGCGCGGGAAGTCGCAGGGCGCGCGAGAGGAGCGGAAATCATCAACGACGCGGCATAATCGTGGCCGATGGGCGGGAAAATCATTGCGACAATTATCGCGGGCGCGCAATCGTCCCGAGTGTGCCTCATAATACGCGCGAGTGCTCTCAATCACGGTGCTTGCTCGGAGAGTGTAACCTCCGCGAGCTCGCGGGTGAAACGGCCGAACGAGGGACGATTAAACCGCCGCGAAATTTATGAAGTCGAATTAACGGTAAAGAGGCGCCGGGGCGCCGCGGCCGGAGACCGGTAAACTTGGGCTGGTAGTTAATTATTACTAAGAGCGCACGCGGCCGTTGCACGAAGGAGTCTCCATGCAAATGGAAGGGCCATTAATTATCATCGAGTCCCGTGTCGCATTCCCTTTGCCGAGACGTCGCTGCATTTTATTCGCTCGGCATGCTCGTTCTCGTTCCTCGCGTCGGCGTGCGTCGGAATCGCCGAATGATTGAAAACGAGAACGCGGAAGAAAAACGTAAGCAATGCTAATGTCATCGTTGATGCCGGCAAAACGCGCGAAATCGATTCTCGATTATTCCGCTCGATAACGACACGGAATCCAGCCGTGTAATTTTTCACAACAACGTCACCGATTTGTCCCCTTCCGTCGTTCGTTTTTCCCTTCGCGGCACGCCGCAAATTCCGCACCGATCAACTGGATCTCCATTATCGACTCGGTAATGTACGAATAATCGTCGTCCCGATGAATATGCGCTCTCGAATATTTTTCTCCGGCCGGTGCCGGTGTTAATTAAGAGCGATCAGAGCGCGATGATGTGAGTTTCGACCCGGGCCGCACGGCATAACCCACATCCGGCGAAATTGCACGACGGCAGCTACACCGGCGCATCCGCAGCGCGCAACCCGCTCGATCATTCTCGTCTCAAGCCGCCACCGACCGTCCCCGTCGCCTGTCTCGCGCCAATTGGCCGCATAATCAGTAATTGCCAGGACGCAACGGCCACGAACATCCCTTATGGCGTCGCGTTACTCGCGACGGTTGAATCGTATGAACACCCACCGTGACGGCGGGCCATGGGTGAGAATTTATCACGATGCCGGGATTTACACGAATGTGTCATTACGCGGATGACTATCGTTATCTTCTCCCTCTCCCTTCTTCGCCTTTCGAGCTCCGACTAACCCACGTCATTTCGACCCGCGTAATTCGAAACGCTCGAAGCGAGATAATGCGCGCGAAGCGAACGCGAACTCGAAATGATTACGCCGGCTACGTCAATTATATACCTACCGTTAATTATATATCATCCGAATCCTTGACTTGCCGCCAGCGGCAAGCGAACGACTGCCGGAGAATTATCTTTTTCCCCTCATGAGGGCGAGAATTAATTGTGCGCGACGTCAGCGGAAAATACGAAGTTACGTTACGGCCCGGTCGGAAAAGAGACCACTTCGCACTTGGCGTTTGGCAAACAGCGCGAAAGAAGGCGGCCAAGAAAAATCCGCAAAAGGACCGCCACGAGCGGAGCGTAAATACCGAAGGACGACGCGAGCCATCGAATTGGAAAATTCCTTGCGAAGCACTGCGAACTAAGTTCCCTGACGCAGCGACTAAGCCCAGAGAACGTCATCGTCGTCGTCGGCAGCGGCGTCGTGACGTTGTTCGCTCGCAACTTCCGCTTCCGACGGTACGCGAGAACTTGTCGGATATTAATAAAGTTCAACCCCGACGGCCCGTTTTTTCGGCACGAGCCGAGCGGAGAACCCTTAAAGCTGACCATCCTTGCTCCCTCTCTTCGGAGGAAATGAGATTTTCCCGTATTTCGGTGGAGCCCGGAATGCCGATGGGAGGCGAAGGGGTTGCGCTAATGGCATACGAACGGTGAGATACAGAGACGCGCGAACGAATCAAGAGCGTTCCTCGCAGAATGATATTATTGACGCGTCGTGTACACACACACATACACTGTACGAATCGCAATCTATCATATCTAACTCTTTCCATCTGTAATTCTTTCTCTTCCTTTCTCATTTAAACCGGGCACGCCCCTCGCGTCCCTTTAACACGGGGGAACACTTTATGGTTATTCCCCTGCCGTTGCGGAAGTGGTACGTGGGTAGTATCAATACGATATTCTGCAATTACAATTAGGATTAGTAGAGAATGTAATATGTAGACCGTATAAATATCGAGCGAAATAAACGTGAACGACCATTTTGAGAATGCCGAAGCCCGACTAAATGTATACGGGGCAGCGGCCGCTCGCGATAACGAATCCGCGATTTGCATTTAATTTCACATACAGAGCACTCGCGTTACGACCTGATAAATAATTTCACGTTTCGGATCTGCCGCTACGAGCTGCGTTCTTTCACGAGCGAATTTTTCGCGTCGCATGAAACGTTGCATCGCACGGAGCGGTTTGGCGGACAGAGGAGGAGAGGTAGAGAGACGAGAGTGAGAATGAGAGTGAGAGTGAGAGAGAGAGAGAGAGAGACAGAGACAGAGAGATATGAAAAAGAATACGGAAAAACATTCGAATGGACAAAATAGACGTGTAATTCACGCACATTCATAATATTGTCGAGACAGCCCGCGGGCTGTCGCGCTATTTAATTAATTAGCGCGACTTTAAAGCACTGGCAATTGTGCGATTACCGTTTTCATCACGAGCGAGCGCCAGGACCATTATCGAACGTGTAATCGAATCTCGCGAGCGGCCAATCGAAAGTCAAACTAACGCCGAAATGCCGGCGAAATGCTCGCCAAAAATATTTTCGCGTAACTTCGTTTCGGACGCGCTCGCGTGCTACGCATGTCCGAAGCGGCCCGCATTTTTCCGTCCGTGTTCGCCTATTGTTCGTCAGCGTTTCGTAGATTCGCGTCGTACGCGGCATTCCGTCAGTGAGAAAAAAAGGGGGGGGGGAGTGGAGGGTAGAAAGGGGATAGAAAAAAATTGCTGACGTTACCGAGGGTCATATCGCGAAGTGATTTGCGATCCCGCGAATAGCGATAATGGGAAATAGGGAGGCTATCTACGTATCCGTGGAAAAGAGGCGATTCCTACGGGGATTCAATACAATTTCGAGATGATACGTGGTCGAGATGTTCCGCGATAACGTCACTGCTTGTAACGTATCGCGCGAATATCGGTGCGACACGCGCACTGATAGAACCGTCGCGACGGATATTGCCAAATTCGTGCACCATGAATATTCGATTCCCGTAAATCACAGAGAAATGCGCCACGGGCGAGCCCCAATTTTTGTGTCAAATGCGGCCCGCCGAATGGTCGGCCTCTCGCAGCGTAAACGCGCTCGACGTATGACTGATTAATTCTTTTTTCTCCTTTCGCCGGATTTTCACCGGATTCCGTCGTAACGTCGTAAATCTGCCATCTATCCGCTTCCGATCGTCCCTACGCAATTCCTGCACTTCCGAGGGGAAGAGCGAAGCAGCTAAAAAGGAACGAGGCGAATCTTATCCAAATAACATTGGAACCTTATGAACGCACTTAATGAACGGATATTAAGCGGAAGGGAAACGTACAACGCGAGCTGCGAACGAGCGATATCTACACCTCGGGCAAAGGATTCCGGGATTGCCGGTGTCGCACGAATCGCTACGATCGCGAGGAATCTCGTTAAACCGAATTAACATTTGCCGTTTGCCGAATTTACCTGCTCGTGATCGAGATATCGCGACAGTTACGGTAAGCGCGATGGGAGCACGCTCATAACACGTGAAACGGTGAGGCCCGATAGAGCGGAAATTTCGCGCGTTTTTCCATCTGGATTGTGCTCGCGCGGGGGTCCATCGAAAATCTCACGATCGTCGAGTGCAATTTCCGGAAATTGCGACGCCGGGCGCGAGCGAGGGAGGTGTCCTAAGGCGCAGTAATCGTCGGGACGAACTTATTCCCCTCGGCGAAATTAATTCGGGAAACCAATTTGCATCGCCGCCTAATATGATCGTCGTCGGCGTGATGCATCTAGTTTGTCTGCGGCGTGTCACGTGCGAAATTGCAATTACCGAGATCGCACGTGGTCCGCCGCCTGGACCAACGTGCGCATCTACCTGCCACTGTCCAACCGGCTGTTCGGAAGCATCACGCACCGTTTAAACCGATTTCGAGAATACTTACGTTCTCTCGCGCGAAAAAACACCAGAACGAGGGAAGCGGAGGCCGCGTCTCGAAACGATCACGTACGTGCGAGCGCGCATACCCCGTTACTTCGATAATTAAACGACTGTATGATCACGGGATTGCACAGGCGCCAGATATCCGCTCGCCCGTCAATACGGTTAGCCGTATTGTCAAAGATGAGAGCGCGAGAACGAGCACGAGCGGTGAGGTAAAAAAACGGACGGGTTGCGACAAGTGGACGGTTTCTCGGGCAAGTTTACCTCAACGTCGGGCTTTCATCACGGTAGTCTTTGATCAGCTCGCCTTCGCGCCGGGGCGATTCCGAGAGAGAAAATACCGGGCACGAGCGTGCGCTAAAGAAAACGTGAAAACATTATTTTCTCCCTCCCCCAAGCCCGTGAAGTATTTGCATTGCTAAACATTTACTCTGCACTCCGGTGATGTGCGGAGTTAAACGGCGAAATGGAATTTCGCTCTCGCCTTTGGCCGCGACTTTTTCCTGTGAAACTCGGCAAACGCCTTAAAAGCGTCGTCGGACAGACCCCTTTCGGGGCACCTATTGGAATTCGAATTTATGATCGCCTGGGTTTCGCTTCACCGTCGACTTGCCGTCGTGCGTTAAAAAGAACTCCCGTCTCACACGCCGTTTATTTATTCGAATATCGTCCGGAAACCAATTTCAGAAGAGAATGCCGTCGGCGCAACACCGTGCGATTATCACATATTACATTATATAACAGCATAAAAACGCGCCATCAGACGTGCAAATATCATCTCGGTATTGCGCGCAATATCAGACGGGCATTATCGCGAAGAATACCCCTTTCGCTCCAGTCGTTTCTTAGAGAAACCAATATTGCGGTATTGTAATTTTTAATTACACTTTATTGTGTAACTTTTCTCTCACGCGGAGCGTATTCATAATTTTTTTCCCCCTTTAGGCGTAGCTGTAAGCCGCGTTATTGCTGCAATATGCAACGGCGGCTCTCGCGTAATATTATTTTTACGCGCCAGAGCCAAGCGTATTCTAGGCGCGCGTAAATAAATATGTACGTAGAGGATAGACCGTGTAATACAGCGGAGGGGAAATTAAGGGCTCGTTACAACGGGCGAGGCGGTAAAATCTGGAAGGTAATGGCGCGTATTTTATCGTAGACGCGTTGCGCGCGCGCGCGCGTACGCTGTACGTAACGTATGGGTTCCGTCCGATCGAGAAATCTCGAAACTCGAATAAAGGCTGGCTCGCGGATAGAACGAGGCTGATATCGATCATTGCGTAACGCGGCTTGAAGCACACGATGTGAGTTAAACGTTTCGAACAAGTTCGACTTCTGCTCTCGGCGCTCGGAGCAGACGTCGAATTTTACCGCAAGCCACAGGAGAATCGCGTTGAGAGGAGCTTCCATGTTTATGCTTCCGCTCGACGTCGAATGAGGTTTCCGGATCGCATCGCGTGGAAACGCCAGACAACACTCCCGCGCGCAAAGATCACGTTTCAAATATATGAAACACAGATCGAAGACCGACGCGAGCGCGGCGGCTGCCTCGAATTAAAAATCGGAGGTGCCGCGAACGCTGCTTTCTTATATGAATAGCACAGACGAAACAGATAAATATCCCATTTGGCTATCGCGGGAACGCGTAAGTGGCTGTTATAGAATTGCCGGGCTTGCAAAAATTCAGATTTACGGCGGACTGAGGAGCGCGGTAATCGTAAGAATTTATCTGACGAGCGCGGAGATAAATCACTGCCGAACCGCCATTAAAACGCGTGTAAATATTCTTTCACGACGCTTCTCCATTGAGTCCGAGTAAATCCACGACGTGTCTGTCGTAAATCGTAATATATGTACGAGCTCAGTTCCCGCGGCGACCACGAATGCGGAAGGCTTATTGAAATGGACGTTACTTTTCTTAGCGGAGACGCGCAGCCGGCCGTATAAATAGAAATGTCGGAATATTATATTCCCGTGCTTTATCGGCGTGAGCCGTAAGTGACGCAAACGCAGCTTTAATGATTCCGTTACACCGTGTTATTGCATTAAATATCTATTACAGCGCAATTTGTAGCGCGCATCCGGTGTCACGCGAAACCGGCCGTTATGGCATAACGATGACATCATCATATCGTCATATTTATCCGTCTTCTGTCGCTCAGCGATATCCGATAGTCCGTGACGCGTTGCGAAGCGCGAACCCAGGCCTCTCCTTTATTAGATCTGTTTAAATTCGCGCGATTTGCACCGCGCTCTCGGTGTCCGAGGCGATCGAATCGCGCGGCACAAATAAATGCGAATATATATATATATATATATAGGTGCGACGCGATAAATCATAACCGTACGGTTCTGCTTCCGGTACGGCGCGTTGTGGAGCGAAAGCCCGTTTTCGTGCCGGCGGAGTCGCGGCAAAACACGTCGGACAGCAGCGGAAAGTCCGGCGCGGACGCGATAAAAACGGACGACGTGAAACCGACGGAGCGGCAAGACGGGAGAAAGAGCGGAGAAACGCGCCGCCTGTTTACGACGTTAAAGGGAATTAAACCCGTTGACGAACGTCAGTCGTTGGCGCATCGATTGCTCGCTGGCGCCACGCAATAGTGTATATATTAGAACAGGGATTCCCAAAGTGTGGGTCGCGAACGACTAGCAGGAAGAGATATAACTTTTCTCACATCCAGATAAAATCTAAATACAATTACGACTATTCATCTAGGTAAACGGATAGATGAAAAAATAAACTTATATTTCCCCTTGATAATATTATTTTCCTTGTGAAAATGAAAGTATTCAATTTAACAGGCTGGGGATCTGAATTCTCCTTGTAGAAAGTTTTAAATATTTCAATTGATATTCGTAGAATATTAACTATAGATGATGTTGGCTTAAATATTGACAAATATTCATATGTTCATAATTTTTATCATAAAAGCAGAAATTACTATGAACAAAATAATCTAAATTGAAACTTCGTATAGAGGAAGTCGGATTTTCAATGTATTAAATTGAGTGTCGTTTATTCTCTTAGAGATTAGAATTAGCGACATACAATACTTTGCGTCATATATGCCTGACCATTCCCAAAATCGAGAGTTATTAGATATTTTCGACCACCCTTCTCTAAGTAATCATTCATCATAATTCACCAAGCATATATGACTCCGAGTGTACTTTGTACATCACGACATAGCTTTTTAATTATTCATAATAAATATCTTAATAAATAATAAATGCGGAATTTTGCCTTTAATACAGGTAACTGATGAACGGTCGATTATTTCTTTAGATCAGATATTAGATGAACTTGTATAATTATTCAGATATAGATATTAGACGATGAATTTATATCTCGTTATACATCTAGATATATTTATTTACCAACCGACCTTTGATAAGTTATAAAAAATTTTAGAATGCTAAATTACACATCATTACTTGGCGTAATAAACTTAAGCTGGGCTTAGACTTGTTACATAATCCTCGTAACGTACCAACAGCGTAAACGGAATGCGTTGCAAGATCGCGTGATGGATCAGTAAAATTATATTTAACAACAAACTAGAAAGTAAAAAAACAGCAAGTAATATCAATAAAGTGGTATAAATAAATAATTAATTTACCTCCCCCTTCTACCCTACCTTTTCATATTCACTAAAGGTAGATGGATCGCGATTCACACCGGTTTGGGAAACCCTGCATTAGAATATCTCCCGTCGTTCGCTCATCCGTTTGTTCGTTCGCTTTGGATGGAGGGAACGCGCTGTGAATTCAAGCGGCGCGAAAATACGCGCGGTTACGCGCGCGTGTGGAAGCTCGCTTGCGATCTTCTAAAAAATTCTATGCATCCGCGATACACTTGCGTGTCTCTCGGCGCAGCCGAGTTCCTGAGAATTTCCCATGAGTCGTCGTCGCCGTCGTCGGAGACCGCCGTTCTGGAGACGTGTTCTCCTTTTTCTTACTATTTCCGCGGCTTCATCCGCGCCGTAAATTCGCGATAAACTTGGCGTATTTGCCTTGTCTCGTTATAACTTTCGAGCCTGGCGGAAATTGAGAGACGTTCCCGTGATTACGTTGTTCCTGCCAGACGCGCGAACGCGCGGAATGGAGAATAACCGCGAACTTAATTCGCGTTGCAACAAGACGGGAAGCGATCTCGCGTGCGGCTCGTGCAATTCAATCGCGGCCTCGGCGGATTAACGGCGTCAGGAAGAATCGCGCGGATATAAATCCCGCGATCTTACGTCAAGGCCGCGACGAAATTAATCGCGTCCTCGAATCCCCCGCCGTTCGTTCTCGTCGGTGGTGGAAAAACCATCGTCTCGGGAATGTATCGCCAGTAGTGGGTTAAAGGAGAGCGCCTTTTGCGGAAAATCCGCCAGAATCTCGAGATATATCATACACTTAACTCCCCGTTCTCAGGCTACATCTTCGTCCTCCGAGTTATATCCCTTTTCCAACATAGATCCCTCCACCGCCTCCCCCGCCTTTCGTCCCCAATTCGTTCGCTAAGGAACGGCGGATTAAAACAGCCGGCAATGTGCGAGTAGCCGGCGCATTGTTGCCGCGCGATACTTCTCGAATCGAATCACGTCTTCGCGAGAGTCTCACTGGATTGATCGTTAAACCGAGAGCTCGCGCTGATCGATCTCGGCAAAGTCCATAATGGTACCACGCGATATAAGGGTGAGGCGCGTAAACGGAGCCGCATATATGCGGGCGTTCGCGTACCACCGACGCTACCAAAAGCCCTTTGATCTCGGTCTGCATTATGCATGAGGAAGAAACTACGAGCTGACCGCGGCAACACAATATACCGACGGTTTGCGAATCAAACGGTATGCGAAAATAATCGCAACGGTGGCGGCCGAATTCGGCTTCCTCATCCGAGAGCGAGCTCGGGCCGGATGTAAAGATGCGTCGTTATACGTCGCGTTGCGTTGCATCACGACGCGCTTTCCATCTATCATTATATAACGCAACCAGCGCGCATTTCTCACATCGGATTGACCAGTAGCGATAACGTCAAGGTTTATACGTCCAATTAACGCGGAAAGGTGTGCATCGACGGACGCGAACGTGTAACGTTGTCACTTGGAATGTACGACTGAGATTTATATATTGCATTTCAAAGAAGTGATATTGATTGTTGGTATGTTTAATGTTGCACACGATGTCGTCGGGCGGCGATTTGTGCGTTTCAGAAAACCCATCTACGGTTGCACGATGGTCACCGTCCGACGCGGTGTTTCGCACGGTGTCGATTATTATTATAACGCTCGACGTCTGAAATGGTGACAAATTGTCAGAGTTTGACCGTCACCATTGTATTCCCGGCACTCGATACTCGCGGCAATTGATATTCCGCGGCTGTCGCTGCTGTGGCAGTAAGTGTCGTCGCGTACGACTTCTCGGAGCAAATAGCGTGAACGGGCTGTGTAAAAAAATCGATGTGTAAGAATCGATGTCCATGTAGAGCGGCACAACCTACTTCCTCCGACTTGCCGGGGATATGAATACGCGCCTGTTATGAAACTTTATAGGACGTAAAAGTTTTCTGTCTCATAACGCGAAAGCAATTTTCAAACTCTCTTCGGCTTGCGAAGACACGGTCGCATATTAAAGTTTCCCCGCGAGCAGTTACCTTCTTTCGCATAATCGCGCACTTGATGCAAAACCCATTAACCTTCATCTACATAGCAATGAGTTTGTTTTATCAAGAGAAGAATTTACCCCGCGGATCTTCGCGTTTCTCCATTTTTCAGACTAACGAGAACAATCGGGCTGCAATCGATAATAATTCGGGCATCCGTCGTCTCACAGACGTTTCTTGATCTGGATACAAAGTGTCTGAAATTTTTCGACACATCCGTGATGTGCAGGTGGAACGGGTGGAATGTGAAAATCACGTACCATTTTGCAAAATTCGCAATAGTTAATGAGGGATTAAATAATCAATCTAAGCGAATGAACGAACGCATGGGAAGATGATTACGTAGGCACGTACAAAGAAAGGTAGCTTTCAGTTTATGAAAAGAATAGCTCACTTATTCTCTTCATCAGCTGCCGCATATAGTAACGATTTGCAAGATGGTGCATTTTCCTGTTTAGTTTAACCAGTTCCACTTGCACACCACGGATGTGCCGACAATTTTCGGATGTTTCTCTTACACTTCGGAAATTAGCAGAAAATTCCCGAAAAATATTACTACGTTTATCAACGATACAGTAACGAAAGATCCGCTCGTCCGACTTGCGCTTCTTGCACGTGCGAAACGCGCGATGGGGAGGAAGAAAAGCTCAGTTGTTTTTACGAGGTGGCAGCCAGCTAGCCGGGCGCGATTAAGGAGCAAAATGACGACCGACGCGGCAGCGATTCGCTCGTGTAAAATCAGTCTGCGGCAATTTATATGATAATTGCCTCGCGGCATCTCCAGTCAGCGCGAATTCTTTTTATCGCCAGGCGGCGAGGGGTCGCTTCCCACTGGGTACCACCTCTCCCGCTTCCTCTTTTTCCCCGATGTTCACCCGCCTGACGTGCCTACAGTCCGCGAAATATAGATATATCTCCGCGTGATTTTCCCGCACTCCCCTCAGCCCCTCGTCGCCGTCGCCACCGCGACCGTGTACTTTCTCGAGAAAAATGCATCCCACCTTGGAATCTCTTTCTTGTGCGCATTCATCGCGTCGTTCGCCTGTTCATGATCCGCAGTGCTGCAATTGCGTTGTCGTCGCCTTCCCTTTTCGCGAGAAAGGAAGAAATTTCCTGTCTCTCGCGTGCAGACGAACTGACGTGAAACGTCGGCTCCCTCGTCTTTTGAACTTTCGATTAAATTAGCGATATTTCTCGGACGGGAATTTGATTGCCGGAAAACGGAATGAAGAAAGAGAGATAGAGAGATAGCAGTCTTGTGTACAGCTTTTTAGTCCATTAAAGTTTCTTGTCGCAGCGTGATCTCTCTCTCTCTCTCTCTCTCTCTCTCTCTCTCACTCACTCACTTTCATCCTCAATCTCTACGTAGTCACGTCTAGAAAAAAATTGTTGCCGCGGACGTAAAAAATTCTCACCCGCACTTACGATCGATGGACAAGCACGGCTTTTAACCACCGCACCCTCTTTCCCCCGTCCTCGTCCACACTGTTCGCCTTCGACACCGGCTTTTTTTCCGGCCAATCTTCGGTCCTTCGCCCCTACATCGGCGCGCTACCGATGCACGCTCTTGTGAACACCGGACGAATAGCGTTTGAGGGAATTGATGGACCTCCGGCACTCGACATCCCGAAATAGGATGAAAGAGCGAAGAAAAAAAATACTCATCGCGCACAAAAGCGAGAGCTAATATGGAGCGCTGCGGCGCGAGAGACGAGGAGACGGGAAGGCACGGTTTCCACTGGCGGCGGGAGATGTACTATGCTCGACTATTGGAACGGCGCTGTCAGCCGATTAACCGGGAATCTCGTGTTGATTCGCTCGATTTCATAGTGAAAGCGGGAGACCAAAAGAGAGAGAGAGAGAGAGGGAGAGAGAAAAATAATTGTACGCGCGAGCTTTTACATACGAGAGCGTCCCCTTTATTCGTGTAACGGAAGTGCTTCGTTAGGTATAACTCCTTTGACACGTTTCCACGACTAGATACGGTCCCCGTCGTTTTTGTAAAATAAAAAAAAAAAGAGAAAAAAGTTAACTTCGATCGAGTGGAAGGAGAGGCTTCCAGGGCATTCCTGACAAATGAACGAATCCTCGGGGATCAGGGATGAGATTACATGTTTAGCTAGCCGCATACCTTCTCATGAATAGAAGTCGCAATTTACTTGGCTCGAACTTCACCTGTAACTCCACCGGAATCGCTATTATGAGCGCCGGGGCCAGCACAATGGTCAAGTCAGGCTTGGTTAACGCGAGCTGGGAGCTCGATTAGCCCGGAACGAGGCTGATCTGCGTTAAAATGAAGCGCCGGAGATGGTGCGCACGAAGATAAAGAGGAATATAAAGAGGATAACCGGGAATTATGCATTCACCGGTTGAATCGGCGCCCGTAGCACCGACTTTCCCGATCGCTCGTGAGAAAATCCTGATAAATAATACGTCGACGTGTCTTGAGCGGATGCTGCGTTCGGGTTTCCATACGGTTCTCTCGACGCGCTCGTACGACCACAGCGATTCCCGGCGAAGCACCTTGTTACCGATACAACGATTGATCGTCTATAAAGCCGCATCCTTGGGCGGGGCGCGATCTATTCGCCAACGTTATATACGACGTTGTTCATTCCGGACTCGGCAGCCGAAGTGACGTAACCGACGGATACAAACGCGGGCGTTCGCGAATTTAAGGTCGATCGCGTAATTGGATTTGTAAGAGACGCATCGGGCAGCGTGTCTCGGTTGCGTGAGCGCAACGCGGTAACGTGGCATTTATTTATATCGAGCTCCCGGCTGCGATTGAGAATGTCATAATTCGCGACGCCGAAGATTTCCACGCGATACCGTAATGTGGGTAGAGTTGGCGTTAGAGCGCGAAACGATTGAAATTCACCTCTTCGGATCGGTGTGGCGAGCTGTTATGTGTAAGTAATCTCATTATCCTCCTCGTGGCAGACGAGAATGAAAGATATTTTAGGTTAGTCGCGCCGGCGCGCCACAAACAAAAGGAGGATGAAAAACAGCTGACCCCGGGAAGCGACCGCATTCGTCGGGTGAGATACCCTTCACGAAGCGGGCGCCGACGTCCATCGACGGGCACGGTTATGCGCGACCGACAAAACACACTGACAATTTCCGAGCGCGCCAGCAACGATAAACGTTACACGAAAGGGCAAACATCCCGACGCGGATTGGCCGGTGACGTCGCCGATCGGAAGTTTCGCGCGTAAACAGGGCAATTCCGCGCGAGAGAATCGCGCCCGCCTGGAAATTGTGTGCCGGCGACTTTTCCGAACGACTTTAACCCCGCCGTGGAAAGTGTCTCCCCGTCATCGGCGTCCCGTCATGGCGCGAAGTGCCTCGTTTTTTGCTATCGGAATAACGCCCGAAGGAGCTGCAGTTGCGTTCGTTGACAACAGAAGCGAACGACGAGAACTTTCGAGGCGAGAGCGTCGCCACGGTCGCAGAAAGACCGTCTGATAA
Source organism: Dinoponera quadriceps (assembly GCF_001313825.1). Lineage (NCBI taxonomy): Eukaryota > Metazoa > Arthropoda > Insecta > Hymenoptera > Formicidae > Dinoponera > Dinoponera quadriceps. Next base: position 1,152,086 of record NW_014554799.1, on the reverse strand, counting down.
AATCCCCCGCGACGCGGTGCGAAAATTGACGAGGGAAAAAATGGGAAATCCTCAATTGCGCGGACACTGTCGCGGCGGCGAGTAAAAGGTGGAAGGAAAAGCGGCGCTATTAACGTTTTCTATATCGAGCGGCTTTCCGCGCGATATTCTCCTGTAAGCCGATATTGAAATTGCCGAGTTTCCCATTACGTAATTGAGAAGTACAGTGAACGAGCGAGGGAGAGGAGGGACTGATTAGACAGGCGTGAGCTCCCGATAATAAAAGGCCGAGACGTGTAAAACGAAGACACCGGCCGTCGGGTATCACACAATGGAGAATTTCGACTGGGAAGTGAACGCTTAAATCGCGCAAAGAGGAGCTCAATTTGTATGCGCGCGTGTGCATAATTCTCGGCGCGAAATTATATTATGCAAATCGAGTCGTCGCGGAAGCCCATAAATTTCTACATAATCCATAATTTTATATGTCCGGAAAAACATTAGAGCGCGGGGCATCTCGATTAATTCCATGCACGCGCTTCGCCGCGCCCTCGTTAAAGGCGGGGAATGCAAATTGCATAAAATGTGCGTGCGTTTCGTTTTAATTCTAGTCCGACAAATCGCTTGGCATTCAATCCGGAGCATTAATCAAATGACTATGGATTGCAGTGCGCGTAAACTTTATTCCGTCCTGTTACATATTTCATGAAGCCGTTATTCGGCAACTCGATTACATCTCTCTTCGGCGAGGGGATTTTTGCGCTTCCCGTCATTTCCATCGGCGAATCGAACATGCACGCGCACCTCCGTCGATTAACTCGAAGCTCGAGTGCAAGCACAGCGGTCGGCCAATGCGGTCTACGTTATCAGCCGCATTGACCGACGGCTGTCAATGACAGCCGCGATTTTTGGATCAAAATTACACGATGAAAAATCACGCTTCTATATTGCATCCTCGTGACAAAACGTCTAATGAGCAGGCACTCGCGCGAATGTCGAGAAACGAATGAAAACGCAGATCCCTACAAATTGGTCGGTAATTTCGTCGTAAAGAATAATATTAAATCGAAGTTGACAAGATGCCTTTAAAACTCGGGGTTGCCGGCGTAAAATGTGCTGATTTATAAAAAATGCAGGATTTTTCAAAAAGAGAATAAAATCGGAAAGTCCGTGAACATCGTTACCGATGGAGAAATGCAGAATTCTGCTGTACCCTTTACTGAGAGGTGGGAGCTTTCGAAAGCTTGCACATTCTTACTGCATGCCGTAAGGATTGTGCAAGCGTTGACCGTCGATAACCGTCGGTAAAAAAAACTCCGATCGACCTGCGAAGTTACCGTCCGTGGCATGTAGCATTGGTAATTATTGCTGTGAAATAACTGGCTGTGTTCGCATCGTTTGAATAGCAATCTGCTCACAATCTGATTTCGTATTCGAGAGGTGTACACGCCGAACACGTAGCGTAACTTTATGAAAACTTGAACAAATTACGCCCCGTAAAGTCAAATAATTCACCGGAACGTTTTTCCCACAAAGTACACGATAAAACTGTGAAAACGCTCGAATTGCAATGAAACGCGACTTCGAAGTCACGATTGCGAACTCTCTGAGAAGAATTTGCAGTCGACACGTCTGCGACGTGAACGTCGAGGGGCGATAATAATTTCCAAGTTACGAGCCATTGCAAATGAAAAACTTCTGGCGCATTAAGCCTCGGAGATGCGCGTAAATAATGGAACAGTGTTCGTCGTTCGATACACGGCGAAGTTTACTTTAACGAAATTTTAATTTGCGGCTTAGTCGCTAAGATACTTCTCGCGTCGAAGTTTAAAGGGTACACACCGGTGTGTGTGCATACGATATACGGCGCGATATTCGCATTACACGAAGGAGTAAATTTCGGCATCACGGATGCACGGCAGTGCTTTATCATCGGGCTTCTTTTCCCCCACTTTTCCGCCCCAAATTCGATGGGCAGATTAATCGCCTATCCGTACATCCCGTTGGTATCACGATTAACGGGCACACTCACATACCAGCGAATGACAGATGAAAAATATATGTCGTTGCGGACGCAGGGGGGGGGAGAGGGAGCGGCTAGCCGAATTAATTATTCGCCGCGCGCGACAATTTCCGGACGTATAGTTTCACAATCCGATGATGAGAGACGGTGGACGGGAGAATTTAACGATCACCTGCCAACCGGAAAACAAAAACGAGATACACTTAGGATAACGATCGTGCACTGACTATAAGAAAATGGAGCTAATTCCGCGCTCCGTCGTAAACGCCTCCCTTTACCTCTTCTATCTCTCTCTATCTCTCTTCTCTCTTTTTCGGTCAATTGAGAATAACAAATGTCACGTATAGTCATATTTGTGAGATCGAGAAGATATACCGCGCCGCTAATAGTCCGTAATAGTCCGTAATAATGATAATTCCGAGTGTACACATCGTAAAGGAATAGCGAAATAATAAATCGCCACATCACGTGTGACGTAACGAACGCGAGTAAATGATATGTCAAGTGTATGATAAATACATAAGGATCATCACAGAGCTGGATGAATCTGCTTGCTCATCCGGCTGCTCGGCAGTTTCGCTACGTCCGTCGCGAAATCTCTCAAAAATGGGCCACGTGCGCGACGAAGGAAACAAGCCGCGAGATAGCCAATGCCGCGTTCTCGGGGTTTAACAAACAGCTAGCATGAAAAAGGAAGCAAAGGCTGATGTCTCATCTCGCTGCCCGCTTCCCCGCCTCTGCCGTCGACCAACCAGGTCATATAACTCCGGTACCTCAAAGGGTATCTTCCCTATTCTGAATGCAAACTATGAGAACGTGTGCGCAAACCGAAGAAAATTATCGTCCTCCATTCGAGCTTCTTCCTGTCCTTCCCCCTTCTTTCCTCGTTCTTACATTTAGAAGGCGCGCCGTGAATCCCGGTGAACTTCACAGGGCTGCGTTTCTCAGAGCGGCTCTCAAAGACGATGCGAGGCAGAACTGCCGCGCGGACACACACGCGCGTAATTCGAGGTAAACAACGGCTAACCCGCAATGAATACTAATCGCGCGATTTAACGAGAATTTGAGAATTTGAGGGAAAATACGATACATTTTGAAAAAGAAGACCGACGGAATATATTCTTGCCAGATACAATTTGCCAGGGATATTTATTCATCAGCCGTTAATATTCGTCGTTCGTCGTATCGAGCGGTTCGACAGAATTATTTTTACGTTCGCATCGCGCGGGGATTAATCATTTTTACACACCGTCCAATTATTCGTGCACACGAGCATTTCGCCGAATGAGATCCGTCGTGGGAATGGACGGCCCCCGCTCGTAATAGTTAATTAATTCCCGTGCGCTTGTCCATCGAATTTTTTTTAATATTCATCCACCATGTTCCGCGGCAACTATGAGAACGCTCAAAAAGCGGCGCAGACACGTTTTCCGAACGAAGCTCGAGGACGATGGACGCCCTCGGGGGCGACGTCGATGATAGCCAGAAATTAACGTCGCTCGCCACGGCGAATTTTGATTTACAATCAATCGATCGCGCGAAATCGCCCGGTACAAACATACGCGCGCGCGTGCGTGCGCGCATACCATTTCACGGGAAATTGAGCAGGTCGCGCGTAAAATTTTACGCCCGCACGACACGGCGAGAAGTGCGCACGATTAATTAAGCGACGTGAGGTTTCATAACACGAGCGGAACCTGTCGATCGACCCCGGCAATATTAATATTGATTGTACGGCCGTGTGCTTATCGCACGCGAAACGCGTATCACGCAATTGTGTGCGCGCGAACGCGCGTGTTTGCATAATCATCCGACAAACAGAGCTGGAAATTGCGCGGCCTAACAGTCTCAGCGCGATGCTAAAACAATGCGTCTCGCGTGGCTCGCCGACATCCCGGCCGATCGTCACCTACGATTATAACGCGTGATTCTCGGCCACCGTTCCGTGACACCTCGGCGGGTGCTATCAATGCGCGCGATAGATCGAAATTGATCGTTCCCGGTGACTGAAAGTAACGAATTCGAGTTGCGAGGACTGCAAATCGTCACGAAGGCCACAAGCCGAAATTGATGTGAAGTCACTCTGTTCGTGGTGATTACCTTTGTTACCAGCGCGACACGTATTTACAGTGTTCACTGTTTCATGCGAAATTTAATAATTGCATTGAAACAAAAATTAATAATTAATTAAGTACAGGCGAGCAAAATTATTCGCATCGCAGGACATCAGCGGTAGCTTGTCACGCTTAGTCAACAAATACGTTTAACCAAATGGAAAGCCGAGCGCGGTGCCAAATTTCCTCAACGAGCTTATTAGCCGTAAATGTAATTAACTGCGCGGAGGTATATTCGCCGCCACTGCGTGTAATCTTCCAATTGGTGTGCGAGAGAACCATTTGCGTTTTATCAGATGTGCCACGGTAAACAAAGAACGTTAGATCAACATCTAGAAATGTTGATTTTATGCGTATCTCTTGAACATTTCCGCTCGATATTCTCAAAATATTTCAAAAATATTACCAATTAATATGATCCTCTCGCGCAAATATTGTCAAAATATTTTGGAAATATATCGATGTGCTAAAGTTACTCGTAATGACGTTGATGCAGCATTAACAGTTGTATATGTTAAAAAATATTACCAACTATTAAATCTACGACCGTTTTATGGGTCAGTTAGGCTCGGTGAATTATGTTTGAAGAACTATAGCGAAGAAAAGTGTATGATCTATGAGTTCTCCCTACTCCCGAAAAATCGTTAGAGATTGACTCTGTCCGTCTTAGGTGTTTTAGACGTCATATGAATTTGATAAGCCGATTAATATGTATTTGGGAACCAAATTTGACGCAGAGTCAATGTCAGCGTCAATACGTCAGTTAGACCTACAGTATGCGGTCAATGTATAATTTAATGCCAGTGAATTAATTTTTTTGTTGAAAATTTGTATGCGAATGTAAACATTGTGATTTCGAAGATTTGTTCTTAAAATAATCAATAATAGTGTCATATTAGGATGTAGTAGCGTGTAACCTACGCGAGTGCGTCCTACAATAATCCTAAATAATTTATTATTTTTTTAAACAATGAGTGTCATCATTTTGAAAATAAAAATGAACTATCTTTGATACTTTCACAACAAAAATATTTTTTCCCACAAAAAGATCTATTTTCGACATTTCAAAATACCCTCTTTTCAATGGTAAAAAAAAAATGTTTTTCGAACGCGCACTTTCAACTTTATCGCCTTATAGTTGCAGATGAAAATATTAAAAAGTACAACAATTGCGATTTTTAAAATAAAACCATTCGCGAAACCAGTCCGAATTCGAATTTTTCTCAGTAACTTAAAACTTGATTTTCTCTCAACGTACAATCAAACTATTAAAATAGAAGAATTAGTAAAAGTGTTTCTTTAAGTTTGTCAACCTCTTTCCTCTCACAATTTCCCAGATATGGGATATAAAAAATCGCATAAAACCAATATGATCCTACTTGCGGCCCGAGCGATATTTCAGAAGTGTGTGGTTGAAAAGTTAAATATCGTTGCAGCACATTCCGTCAATGATTTGTTACTCACCAGGACGTNCCCCCCCCCCCTCCCTCTCTCTTTCTCTCTCCCTCTCATTTTGCCGGAAAAAGTTCACTTCTGCGGTTTGTCCAAGCATTCCCGCAGCACTCTGTATTCCTTGCGTTCCCCAGACATTTGCATAACACCGCCATCAGCGACCAAATGCCCCGATTACGGCGGCTTAAGGAAATCTCCCGAGCGAATCGAGCTCGCGCATCGATTTTTCAGCCGGACTTTTCGCTGTACACCGGAATCTGCCACACCCGCGATGCCCGAGAGATCGTAAGTCGCCTGCACTCCGGCCAATTTGTGTTTCTTGCGTTCTCCCCGTTTCGTCTTCTATCTTTCTCTCTCGTCGTCGACGCGAGAAACGTGGAAGTTTCGCGCCAGAAACAGTACGGAGAGCGAGCTACAAAGACTTTCAGGTCCGTTCGCCCCACCGTTCGCTGTGCAATACGGAAGTGTGTGGCAGCCGCTCGCTGCAACCTGACGGTGTGCGTCTTGACCGAGAGGTAACGAAGCGCAAAGTTGTCAAAGTTTCTGTGGAAAGTTCGACACGAATAGCAGGAGCGTGGATGGTGGAAGCACGAAAAATCCGGAAAGAACGCCCGGCGAGAAAACTCAAGTTCAACTCGCTTCCTCTATGCGGGCGGCATGAAGAGATGTCGGGCGGCTCAAAATGCAAAAAAAAAAACATAAGTTTTTGTGTAAAAAAAAAATGGTGTATAAATACACAAAAATCTCTTAGAACAATCATGTTCGTTCCATGACACGTCTTAAATGTCATGTATTTTTCTTGCTAATAATGATTTCCGCAGTTTCATAAGTTATATCGCACATAATATAATCAGTCTCGAGAACGTGAAACGAAAATTGTCGAAAATCAGTCCGACTGCGAACGTGTAAACGATCGCTTCGAAACAACAAGTCGGCGATGTCTCCGTTCCGCTCAACATGGCATCGGCAGTAATTGAAGCCGAAAAACGAACGAACTCGCAGGAACTCAAAGTAACGAATAAGAGTAAAATAACCGAAATGAAACATTCAGTATTTGCAACCACGATAAACGGCACATTCGACATGTTCCGGACGAAGTTGCTGATTGGAACGAATTACAGATCGAAGAGAATGCAATTAAGGAGAAATTATCGCTTCGTATCGATCCTAAAGAGATAACAGTAGACTTTCTGAGTCAGGCAGGCGGTCGATTGAATGTGAGAAATCAAGTTTTGCGCATCGGTGGAAAACTTCATCGCTGACAACACTTCGGACGCCGTTAGGAAAAACATGATGCAGCTTTTCCGCTAGGAAACGATGCGAAAAAGAGCGATAATCGACAGAATATGAGATAATGCGAAATTAATTTCGCAATTAATTAAGTTTTATCGGACAACTCGCGGCGCGTAAAATGTATGCCTCTGCGCGCAGAGCGAGTAAATTATTCCGCGTGAATCCGCGAGATTGATAATTAATCAAACGCTGACCCCGCGGCGTCTCCCACGTGGCATTGAAGCGAGACGGGGGAAAAAAGTGAGATTACTTTGAGCGCGCGCGACTATCGGCGATGACGCATCCGCGAAACTCGTCGTCCACGTAAATCCAGCCGCGACAGTTCAGTCCCTAAATTGTTCCGCTCGCTTTCGCGCGAACGGCCCGTTAGAATGACGCAACGGGAATGAAAATAAATGGAAAAAGTTTGACTGTGGGAACATCTATTAACCAATAACCTACATATGAAGTAACTTCGGGGTCGCGACGCGCGACGCGACGCGATGCCGTAAACCAAGCCGGGCTTAATTGCACATTTCGCCCCGGTCTGGGAATAATCCGGGAACGTTTCTTAACTTCGCAGCGCGCTCGTGTCCTAGCCCGTAAATCACGTCACCGCCGCGCGACAGGATGGTTATTTATCCGTCCTGAATGCGGAAAATACACGTCGCAACTAACGCGAACGCCCGGAGATAATCTCCGGCCGCGACGCGTTACCATTTCGCGGAAATAACGACCGACGCGACGGGGGCACCGGAAATTTTTAATAAGCGTCTTGACCCTTCAAAACGGAACGAACCGACGACTACCCGACTACGGTTGGCAACTGTCCGGTTTTGTATACCGGACTGTTAGGTTTTTAAGATTCTCGTCCGATATTACGTTGGCGAGTTAAACCGAATGTCATACATCCGATTTTTAAATATACCCAATTAATCCTTCGACTGCACACCTTCGAGTCGAATATTATTCATTAACCTAACTTCGAATATTTTTCATTAATCTAAAATTAAGTTTTTTATGAATGCATAATCAAACGTTATTAACGAATGTTCGATTTCTGTCCGATTTCCGTCCGATTAGGTTTTGTTACCGAGAAGGAAATGTGAGGTAATTTAGACTTTTGAATATAGGAAATCTGGATCCGGACGGACTGTTGAACTCTGTGGACTTCGTGGATGAAAGCTCGTCCTATCGACGGATTATTTCAAAGTTTGCAAATTCGCCGCCTGCGACCTCGTCCTTCACGGGATCATCGTAACCCAACATGTTATTTACGAATTACCAAACAATTTGTCCTGTTATTAGCCGCGGGGGATCGACCCGCGAAAGGAAAAACGAAAATTCAGCCACCCTCTGTACTGCAATTTTTTACTCGCGATTGTTGTCCGAAGTTCCCGCGGGCTGCCACAGGTGTTTACTGACGCGATGTATATGCGGTTCATATCCCGCTGAGAAATCAACTTACTTTCGCGGTTCCGCCAGAAACCACCGCCGTCAACACCGCTGGTAGGAACGGAATTTTTCCGGCGAAAGAGAAAATGCGCTCCGGGAAGTACGAAACTATAATTAAATAAATCATATCGCGCTCGGATATTTTTACTTCGGCGATATTAATACAGCACAATAGCGAGTTCCCCGATAACATAATTTACTTTGTACATATTATACGATATTTATACATTATTAAACGCCGGCAAATATTTACGACAGTTTCATTTATGCCATTGAATAATTAATAGGCAATTATGTCCGTCGGTCCCAATCGTGGCGTAACGCTCGCCATGTACCGTGATGATACCGCGCACCGATACAAATATATTTAACATCGGTATCACTCTGGCAATATTAATTACATCGATCTGACAATTAGGACGTTTCATCGGTCCTCCGGATGTAGCGCTTGCGAATTTACACGGGGACGAGAGAGCGTGTGTCGCTCTCGTTCGCGCGAATCGCGGCGAGAAAAGCGACGACTGGATGCGTGATTCGCGACGAAATCAGCGACAATCGATCTAATCCATCGAGCGTTCGTGGATTAAATGGCAACGCGAGCGCAAAGAAAGGCCGATATCGAAGCCTCCCTCGAGGGGACCAGGAGCTTTCGGTAAAGGCGGAAAAGTCGTCGCGGGAGGGTTCCGGCGGGGCCGAGCTCGGTGACGGCCACAAAGCACCACGCTTAATTGCATTCCTGAGGATCAGCCCGTAAGACACGGCTAGATATATCGCGGGTGGACTATACGTGCCGGAGCTGCACGCAAAACTGCATAATTTATCCGGGACGAGCTGGAGCGAGCCCAGGTAGCTCGGAAATAGGGCGACGCGAAAGTCGGGATTCCGACGTGCTTTCATCAACGTCTCGGCGGTAACGCGTTCAAAGAGAACCACGCGAGAACAGATCGAAATTTACCAACCGGCCTGTCCGATTTCATTCGCGCCGGTTCGGCCGCGACCGCCGCGAAGTTTCCCGGCGCTGACGAGGAGCTTGCGAGGGAAGAATCGACGGCGAATTGCTGATCAAAAGAACGGACGCGTCGTAAAGAGGTCGAAGGTTGGGCGGCACTGTATCGTCCGTGTAGCGAAACTCGCGTGTAACGGACGATACGAAAGAGTGTCTCGCATCGTTCGCGGCGAAAACCACCCGTTGACGGGGTGTATCGATTCGGTCGCCGCGCTACGTTGAAGTAAGCTCGCGCTATATTTAGACAGAGCTTCACGTCGAAAGCGGAGTCGAAAATTAACGGAGCATGCCGTCGCAGGTAATCACGAACTTTCGACGAAGAAGTTCGACGTACGTCCGATCGATCCCGAGTAAGCAGCGACCGACGCCGGCCACCTTCGATTTAAACCTCGTCCGACCGCGTAAGCTCCCACGGATCGTCAAAATAGCGCCTTCTTCCTCCCCCCTCCCCGGCTTCTCCCTCGTCGACGAAGACGTCGTTGAACCATTAAGACTCGCAAGGTTAATTGCGAAAAAGGTACTCTAAAAACGAGTTATTCGTTCGTGCCGCGTTGTCTCGCGGAATATCCTGCGCAGTATTTCAATATTAAAATATCCCGCGCCGAAGTCGCACAATAAAACGGCGGTAAACTTGTCCCCTTATCTTCAACCGCAAGTTTATCATGTGGGTCCGGACAAAGTCGCATTATCGCGAAATCGGCTCGCTAAATTTTAGAAAGGCTATTCGACACCGCGGTTCGAATCTAAAGTTATCAATCATGGTCGCATAGCTCTCATCTGCCCTGCTAACAATAGAGACTTAACGGTCGAGCATTTTGACAGGCCTATGTATCACCGACACGAGCGGCATTTCCATTTGTCCGCATAAAACTGAACAATAATCCGCGCGCCGCGAGCGACAGAAACAATGCTCGTGGCGCGACTCAATGCTCGCATATAACGCAACTGCGCGATCAGGTCGCGTACCTACCTACATGAAAGAAAAAATATCCGAAAAAGAGATCGAAAGTGATACCGAATATTTCTGTAAATCCTCAGACATTAAACCTTAGAAAAAAAGACTCTCTCATCGTTATTTCCCTTTTACAATTGCACTGTAAAATCCACTGAAGATAAAAAACTAGCGCTTTACAATATCACCGATATTTTCCTTCAAAGTGATCAATAAAATTAATTGAATCCTTGGCGCGTAGAAGAACGAGATAGAAGGACAGGTCAAGTTGAAAAGAAAAAGCATGCATTATTTTGCAAATCTCCCAATAGTTAATGCATAATTAATGCGTCGCATGTGGCAATACCCGCGTCCCACCATCTGGCAGCTCTGGAGCAGCTGATTCTTATCGTTAACTAGAGGATTTTAAGAAGTATATTTTATTACAAACTCGAAGAGCCATCTTTCTTCATGCATACATAGTCCGTCTCACCGCTTCATGTGTGCTCATTCGTTCAGATTTATTAATTAATTATTCATTCAATGTTACGAAATTTGCAAAATGGCACAAGACTTTTCTGTTTAGTTTCACCCGCTCTATCTTCCCACGAGCGTTTGACGGAAAAGTTCGAGATATCACATATATCGAGCGTCTCGCGTTCGCTCGGCGTAGAGTACCTCTAATAAGAATTAAATAGTTAAATATATTAGTTAAAATAAAAGCGAAGTGCTTTAAATAGTATAAAGACAAGTATAATTTGTATGTTATCGATCCGAGTTGAAATCCTGCAGAGAATGATCATTATTATTTGTTATCTTTTTATATGACGAGTACAGTGAAGCAAGGTTACGTTGTTCTACGTGCATCGACGTACATTACTTTGATACTTTGTAAGTTGTCCATACTTTTATCAGAAGTATTTTAATGCCGCAGTAAAGTTAACGACACCTGTTAAATCCCACGGCTGAGAACACGTCCGTATTTCGCAGACGAATTTCTAAGAAGACCTCGCATACACACACATGCGCGCGTTGCCTAGGGTTTTCTATTCCTGCACTGGTTGCACTAGTTCAAGAAGTGTACACTGAAGCGTTCTCATCTTTCCCTAGTGCAAGAATAAAATACAAATTACTAATCATTTGACATACGCGGTCTTGCCCCTTCGCACGTCAACAGCGCCACGTGGTCGTCCGGCCACGCTGTTGGTCACCCCACTCCAGCACTACGCGCGCAACGCGTAGAACTGCACTAAAAAGCATCAAAGTGTACTAAAGTGTAACACTCGGTGCCGAGGGGACTAAAACTTCAAACGATCGCAACTCGGGAACGAATCGACGTAGATACACGAAATAAATTCTTGATCCGCGCGTCTATGCTGCTTTTCTTATCGTTGACACAACGGATAACTTCAAACATCTAACGATAGATTAAAGTCGGGAAGTTCGCTACATGACTTAATCTCTCTCTCTCTCTCTCTCTCTCTCTCTCATTCGCCACAGATCGGTTCGTCGTATATTTCTACATAAAATGCGCGTCCGTCACATACCTGCGCTTAGATACGTATGCGGAGGCATTTTTTCAAGTGAAAGCGGAAACATCGAGAGTTACTGTGGACGGGAGAAACGATAAAAATTGATGAATTTACGATCGCTTGGTAATATGACAGCTACATGGAGTGAAAAATGGAGATCCCGAAAAGTACTGTTACTAAAAGTGTAAACGTGATAAACGTAACACGTGTCCAGATAACCTGAACGTTGTTGACACATTTTAAACTCCCTGAAATATCGATCATTCTACGATGCGTGTGACCGCACCAAGAAAATGTCTTACAAAAGAAAGAGATGAATGTATGTGTGTTGAAGTCGAAACCAATTAATTCGCGGACCAATGTTTGTCAAAACTTTTCATTTTTAAAGTTCTGTTTACCAGTTAAAACTTTACTGATAATTCTGAAACTGTGCACATTCGCACAAAATAGAGATGATAAATATATATTTAAAGTATAAAGAACGTATATTAAACGCCCTAATAACCTTAATATTTATTAGATCTAGACAATGGAATGTTTCGATCACAAACAATGAATCGACATATTCAAGCATCGTGTCTGCTACTTTGGAGCATCCTTGCTGGTTCACAGAATAATTAGCAGTCATAATACACGAATATATCGATTCATTTTGCGTGTAGTCGAAAAATTTCATCACTACTAGGCTTAATAAATGTTAAGGCTATTACGGCGCTTAATGTACATAAAAAAGTGTCAGATTCAAATAAATAATTACTCTAATACACCTTAACAAATTGTTACTCGGATCGAGTATTATTTATTTGATCCGAGTAGAATATTTTTCAAATAAGTTATGCAAGTAAAATACTTGATCCAAATAAAATATATTTAATTAGTAAAAACTTGCTAAAGAGTATTACGGTAATTATTTATTTGAATCTAGCATTTTTTTCTGTATATCTACGACTATATTTTAATACACGTTTCGACAGTCGATGGAGAGGAGAAAATGTATCAGCACGTATAAAACATTCACATGTACCGAACGTAAATTAAATAGTAACATGCGCGCCAGTTTCCATTTAATTTCACGTTTAACTTATGCAACGTAGGTCTCAGTGTATGCGCACGCGTGTGTATGTGTGTATGTGTGTGAATAACGGGGCGGTATTACACAAAATATATTACATAAACATATAACTTGGGAATGATGTAACGGATACGTTACGTGACGCGCATAATACAGCAAGTGGAAACGAAGCATGAAAGCATTGGCCGATAATTCAATGCCAATGACCGCGATTTGAAGTACGAAAGACCGCAGCGGGATTGAAATTATCGCGCTGACCCAGATACAAACGGAGATCAGCAATCAGGAAGAAAGGAGGAAAAGCGGGAAGGCGGATGGACAGGGCGGAGGAAGTCGGTGGAAAGACGTCGGATAATGAAACGTCGGCGGGTTGAATTCGGCGCTCGATAAAAACAAAAAGAAGTCGGTCCCGGAAGGAAGATGTCTGAGTAATCGTGGGACGAGGAGCGAACGGAGGAACAAAGAGCAAGTACGCGCCGTCGCAATTTTCAGTCCTTTGTGTTATTGTAGGTCTCGATCTTTTTGGCTTGCGATTAGACGGTTAACTGTTCTAAATCATAATAAGCAGAAAAGGAAGAGAAATGTGTAGAATGCACGGATATTATAAAATTTCACACATAATATTGAAGGTCTACACCAATATTCCGCAAGCAATTCAAGAGCTCAAGGCTCCATTTTTGTATATCAAACCATTTTTGTATATCAAAAGTATTATTCACGAAGTCGAGCCGAAATTATGCGAAAGCGTGATGTAAGATTCCTTCAAAAAAGTGACTATTTGTAAGAAAAGTCGAGGCGGCCATTTATCAGATATCGTGTTCCACATTTAAACGTAGAGTCTGTACTTTGCATTGGAATAGAAATATCACCACTTAAAAAAAAAACAACTTTGTTTCTATAATAATTTAAAATGAAACCTCTTAATGGAAAACCTTGTATTATGTCAATAATCAATAACATATGTTAAAGGTTACAGCATAAGAGTGCTAACGAATTCAGTTTCCTGCATCATACATATACGCAAGGCGAATTTATTTTTCACAGCGCATTCGTAACTCTCACGTGTGTGTGTTTATTATACAAGGTATGCAGAAAGTTTTGGCCGAACAGTCGTGTGGAGGTAGAATGATTAAACTGAGTAGAAAAGTCCTCTATTATTTTGCAAACAACGTAAAATTTCGAGTTATTAATGATTGAAAATCTATAGAGGTTTCTTTAATTAATAACTCGAAAATTTGCGTATTATTTGCAAATAATAAAATAGTGAAAAACTTTTTTGTTCAAAGTAGCCTAATCTACAAGTATATGACAGCTGTTGTAGCGCAAAGCTCAAAGTTCAAAGTCCAATATATTAATGTCTAACGCTAGACGCAACAGTTGTTACATACTTGTAGAATGTTGTTCTGAACAAGAGTTCATCACCATTTTGCAAATAGATGTAAATTTTTTAGTTATTAATTAAAGAAGTTTCTACACACAGCCATTTTCAATCATTAATAACTCGAAATTTTATGTAGTTCTTTGCAAAATGGTAGAAGACTTTTCTATTTAGTTTAACTCGTTCTGCCTGCATATGGTCGCTCGGTGAAAACTCTCCCGATATCTTGTATATGAGAATACAAGTCTTGAATTGACACTAATCTTTTTCTCCTTATACGCTAACGATAGGCGACGAAATAAACGATAATCAGCGATAAGTGTATTTAACGCGTGTGTTAACTAAAAATAAATGCTCCTTCTCTTCCAAGATAATCATTTCTCTTGCCGAAAGCACCTGAAAATACCTGAAGTTAAATTCATATCCAGGTCCGCTGCGGTGCACATCCGGCGAAATAAATCTTAATTTGAAGAGCCACAGTAGCTGCATTACACTCGCGTTAGTTTCCCCATTAAACGGCCCGAAACGGGCACGTCAACCCTGTCACTTGCGATCACGACGCACCTGAGCCGCGTGTATAACGGCGGCGGATGTCGCGTCGGTCGAGAACGAGCCATCTCGACTCGTTAGTCGCAAACGAGTCAACTTCTAATGCCTCCATTTAAAATCTAATAGCACCATCGAGTAGGGTTGGTCGTAAATGTTCTATCCGGCTGCGAGCATTTCAACCCCCGGCCTTCGCCAATTTTGCCAACGGGATATTTATCGTTAATAATCCGACCGCGGATACGCATGCGAGCTTTTACACAGAATGGCCGAAGAGTAACGATGAATTATCGTGCCGCCATAACGAAACCGGAAGTGCTTCCGTGCGAGATGCAGCTTTCATTTGCGCGAGCTATACTCGAGCGTGCGCGCGCGCGCGCGAGAGAGAGTAGCTTTTTTCACTTTCTTGCTTTGTTTTTTGCGCGCGAACGCCTATTACGTCCGTAATGATTCGTAAAACCAACTCGCTAACTTATACTATCGATTTTTTAGCCATGCTCGTTTGCGAATAAACGATAAAGAGTGGCTCGCGTTATAGAAACGCCCTGTCGCCTGGCAACGGCGGCCTTCGGTCGCGAAGGGGATAACTTCTGAAAGTGCGACGTCCTAGCATCTCGCCGGTGAGCTGACATCACCGGAACAGCATTATCCGATCTAAAACTACTTAACTAAGCGAGTGTTTGCGATACCTTCGACACTTCACTCCGAGATTGTGAAATTGACTTTCGCGATGTTTCTGGAATCCGTTATCCCGCCCGACGAACTTGCCAGTTCTCAACCGTGAAGTTTCAAGTTTTAGATTTTGCCGAACGCAAATATATATATATATATATACGTCCGTAACGAAAAGATACTTATGAAGTAGCGATAAAAAACTTCTCGAGAGTTGTTGGCGCGGGAGAGATTCGCGACTGGTTGATTATAATTCGACTTTTAAGCTAATGGAAAACAAATTGTCAAGATCAACGATGAGACAAATAACAGTGATGATCAGAGAAATCGTTAAAAAAACGTGAGCAATCGGACTTTGAGGAAATAAATACGAGTAGACGTTAATATTCAAACGTTATTACATTCGAGAACGGCTTAAGAAAACGTAACCGTAGATCTGCTACTGGAAGATAGATGGCGAAAGTCTACCTCGCGGCAGAAATGAAACCCTCGTATTTATTCAGCGAGCCAAGTTCGTTCGAATATTTAAGGACTCATGCGTCATTATGAAAGACTCGATTTAATCAAGCTCAGACGGAAAAATATATTTCACCGAATATATCTCCGTGAATATACATATATACATGCAGCATTTATATCGACTTTACGCCGAGAATGTCAATTTCCGAAAAGTTATCCCTCTGTCGAAGGTAGTCCTGGAGAACCAGAACCACGAGAGGAAAGTTTGATTAAGTCACGGACGACGACACAGCGAGAAGACCGCGAAGTATAAGAAGGTAAAGCAGCGAGGAACGAAGTATTTTCTCGTAAAGAGCCGGGAGTGCATTGTGGATCTCCGAAATCCTTGACGAGCCAGAAATAATCGGCCAAGGTAAAATTGAGTCGTCGAGGATGTAGACGCGGCCGCTTGCCACCTCCGATCGCAATTAATATCTTAAGTTCCGAAGTTTACATTACGATTGACGTCGGTAGACACTAACGAGGGCTGTAAATAAGGCGCGCAGCGACGGCTGGTGCTTTCAAAGTCAGTCAAACTCAGTTACTTAAATTAGATCCGAGAGCGCGTCCTCCTCCTCGGTCGGGACGGCGGGCGAACCAATAAAATCTTCCATTACCGCATAACAGCGCGTCAACGTGAAACGAACGCGACCACGCTTAACTTCTACTCCTGGGTTCTCCGGGGAGGAGCGCGACGGTAGATGGAGAGGCGGTGAGGGCAAAAAGGGATAAGTCGAGCGAAGCGGTGGATACAGAATCCAGAGGCAATATTTCACAGCAGTTCCCGCGACATCGTCTACCGCTTCTCCCGCAACCTCGCCGCGTCCCTTCGGCCATCCCCGGCTCTGCCCTCCTCTTGTAAGTTGACGGTAAATTTGCCTGCAGTCTGAACAATATCCCGGCGGCGTGAGGTCTCTGTCACCGTCCATCAGCTTATCTGAGCGCGCGGTTAGACCGCGCGACGGTGACTTCGTATCGGAGAGACGCGAGGAAGCTTCGCCTCTTCTCGCCCGTTTCGCTGAGACGATACTCTTCCCGTCACATCCCGGCGACATTTCGTTTCACGTCGCGAACGGTACCGCGCATACATGCGCGTTCCAGCCGTGACAACGGTGTGCGGATATCAGTTCTATTTCATATCGCGCGCGTTTACATCCGCGTATTTGCATAATTGTTAGGAAGAAGTTTAACGGTACGTCGCGCGTCCCTCCATCGTATATTAACATAATGTTGCCGTTCCCCCCCCCCTGCCGCACGAAAAGCGCCGCGCGATATGTAGCCCGGAGGGGTTGCATTATACAAGAATGGTTTGAGCATGCACGCGCGGCTACTTGCGTATACACTTCGCTCGGGAAGTTGCAGAAAGGCGCCCCATTCGGAAAATACATAACCGGATTCTCGAAATACGCCTTCCCGAAGATTCCACAAGTGGCAGACGCGGGTTCCGCGCGGAAAACTTTCGTCGTGAAAGTAAACCGTGCCCCCTCACCGGATGCGTCTCTTTCGAGATGTAAATTTCGTGTCTCGCGTGAACGTCGATCTCTTTTTCTCTTTCCTCGTGAGACAATCGACCGACAAGGGGGCTGAAGAAGGACCGAGCGAAGGGACAAAAATGAGAGGAAGAATGTTGCGAGCGCGGGCGGGCTTAATCGCGAAAGTCGCATCTCGGAGGGGTATTCACGAGTGATTTCCGGACTAATCTCGGCGCTTAACAGGCATAACACAAGTTTCCCGAGTCCGCGGCAACTTGTTAACAATCGCCCGCGGGCCGACGCTGCTGCGGCGTGACGCCCGGGCCCCGTCGTCGTGCATTACGCAAATGAGGCATAAACTCTGTCGCTCAATGGAGATTATTAAACAAGTAAATCACTTAGTGACCTCTCACGTATAAGGACGCATTTGCATGCCGCAGAGAGCCGGCCGAGTCACGCTGTCTGCGCGCGTCTCGGGGCAAGAAGAAGAGGGACGAGAGGGAAGTCGGTGTTAGGGGATCGAAGTCCCCGCGTTCTCTCGGCGAGGGGACGTTCGGAAGCAAGAGAATCTTCGGCGGGAATAATCGAGGAATTAAAAAGAGATGCGATAAATGAAGTAACTATGAGGGGGAAACTCGGGAATGAAATCGGAAAATAGTTGAATCCTCGCCGACACTCTTGAGAGAGAGAGAAAGAGGAGAGAGGAGGGAGGGGACAGAGAAGTTTAATTCGTGGAATTTAATATATCCTCGCGCGACTGGAAAGCGAAATTAATGGAGTAACGTAGATAAAACGCAATAAAGAATGCCTCACTCCGAATGAAAATCGTGATTAACGTCGGACGTTTTTCACCCGGGATTAAATGCACTTCTTGCGCGCGTTAATAATTATCGCGGCGCTCATTAAATCCGGCCGGAATTGCTTGCGACCGGGCTGACAGTCGCATCGATATTGTATCGACACAACAAGTAACTTCTCAACATAACGAGTAATTTGATTCTCGAGTCGCTCGTTCCTTTTATACACTTTTATCACGTAATTAATAAGACGCACGGAGTGTGAGGGAGAGAGAGAGAGAATGAGAAAAAAACGACAGCGTCCATTCTTGGAATTAGAGTCGTGATTAATACCGCGCATTACTTATCGAGGATTAAATGTCCTTCCGCGCCGGGTTATTCGGTACTCATTAATCCCGTCCGATGCGTTTTTGCTGACGCGCAATTAATAGCCCACGACAAAGGAAAGTACGGCGCTATCTTGGGGGTCATAGGTCGGCGAATATCGTCGTTAGGAAAACGAAATGCACGTCGTTCCGCGCGCCGGCAACATTTCGCCACGCAAATACCGCGTTCCGCGATACGAAAGCTCCCAAGGAACGCGGAGCGACAGTGGCGCGTTGGATTAAAGGGACAAGATAATTAGGTACCGTCGCGAAATTGCCTCGCTAAACGCAAGTACGTCCTCGAGTCGGTATGTTAATTACACCTAGACGAATTATTTCTTCAGACGCAGAGCTCTCTTCCCTTAACGCGAACGATGATCGTGAACTGGCGTAGATACAGCGCTCGATGCAAGAATTCTTCGTCCTTCCTGTGCCGCGTATCTTTTCCACAGTCCTGCGGGATCTCTTCTCCGAATAATATTTCTAACATACGTATACGTAAAATATAAAATACATCCGTAAAATCGCACGCGGGAAATCAATCGTGCCGGGAAATACAGCTGTTCGAATATAAAAAGTCAATGTATACTAAATCAGTTTCCCCGATGCGAAACTTCAGTTACAGATTAGCGCGGAAATAAAGGCGCAATCTTTCCCTTATCCAAGTTTATTTTCTCCCTCTCTCCCCTATCTCTCCCTCCCTCCTTCTCTCTCATTCTCCGGGGATCTCAGGTTAAGAAGACCTAGTTTAAAATCCAAAGGTATTAATTTCCGCGAACACGAGGGAAGAAAAAAGTGCGCGCGAGAGTAGTTTCGCTTAATTCAATTTCCTAGTTACGGGGGATCGAGAAAATGGAGAGGCTATCGTTTTAAACTGCTGAGAATTACCGTTCGCGGGAAAATAAGGGAGGAAAGGCGCGCACGACGACGCGTCACACCTGCACGCAACGACGGAACTACCTCGTGTCAAATTGATACTCCGCTTCGTGCACGACGCGGGTTCTGCGGCGAGGAGCTCCAGTCAGTGCCGTCGTTCGGTAGAATAGCTGGAGCAAGGAGAGAGCAACGGTCGCCGCGTTCGGTTAACGATCTTACAACAGTACCGAGTCGTGCCTTGAATTTCAAACGGACGGTCGCGCGCAAGCCTGCGGCAATATCACCAACGAAGAAATTCGATGCTAACGACCCTGTCGTCGGACGTAGGGTCACGATGCGTCGGTGACATTAGCGACGGAGTTCTGTTTCAACGGACGAATTGACGCGTCGCGTTAGAAAACACGGCCGACGTGGCCCGGCATTATGTACAGGCACCGATAACGAGGTAGTTACGCAAATTACGTTCGAAAATCCTTCGATCTCCCTCGATTTTCAGCCGGGACTTCCTTCCGCATTTTTGTTTTCTTTTGTAAAGGCAAGCTCCTACGCGCAATTAGGATGTTCAGGAAAAACGAGCGGAAAAACTCGATACAACCGGCCGAGTTCGTTCAACAGGATGAAATAGCGTGCGCGTCAGATGGGTACGTAAAATCGTAGATTGAAGGAGAGCGACGTCGGATGAGGGGAATGTTACGGACGGGGAAAATAGTTGTGTCGTTACGCGTAGTCGTTCGCGTTAGATGGAGATGCGGTGTAATGTACGACGGAACACGTGAGCCAGTGATTCTCCTGGGAAGCCGCTGTGCTTTGCCGCAATGTATCGAAATATATCACGGTGTATATATGAGATCAATGAAGTTACCGGAAACGTGCACGCTCAATAAGATATTCTCATAAGCGTGCCCACCGTAGCAACGACCTGCATATAATTCGAATAATTTACTTAAAACTTATCATCGCCGATGATAATACGGCTGTCCTTTTCTTCCTTCCAGAAACTTCCCATTAATTTTGTATCGCAAAAGTGCCGTTCTCTGCGCTGATACGGAAAAAGAGGACAAACGAGGAGCGCGTTCGTATCTCCGAGAGAAAAATTGCGAGCGCGAATTATGAAAGTCAGGCGTGAAGGAATGAGGATACGTAGTGTTTCCGGCGAATAATCCCGCCCGCTGCGTCAGAAGCGGAAAGGGGGAAGACGGAAAAAGAGAAATCTCCGCGTGGCGATTGTCGGCGGGGGGAGCTGTCGTTAAAATTTAATCGTCCCGCCAGCGCGCGACTTCGCCGAAATATAATTTCCATTGTGCCGAAACAGACGTAACCGTGGAGCGGGGGGGGNGGGGGGGGGGGGGGGGGGGGATAAAAACAGAGTCGACGGTCGTTAAGATCCATTTTAAGTATCCGCGGTGCATTTCGGCGCGCGGGGAAAAATCCAACACTCGCGCGCGCGCGCGCGAAACGCAGAATTTAAAACGTTGGAGCGTAAATCCGAGCGTTTTACCGGGAGGACCGCATTAGTGCATTCATCGTTACAACGAGTGCAGTTACTTCCCCCCGGCGGCAGCAACAGCAGCTCGCACCTAAAATAAAGGCTCGCTCGCGAGACAATAAGGGCGACTCCGTAATGATAATTAATGGACTCGCGGTCGTCGAGAAACAAAAGTTCCCTTCGTGCAGGCCGCACGTGGCCATACAATTTGCCGTAACGAAGGCTGCAGTGCGGATAACGTGGAGAATGCACGGAAACAACTGTACCGTAAGTAAGGAACAAAAGGCGACTGAAATAAACATCCGGAATGTCTAAACGTCTAATGTCTATTTGCGATATACCGTGTTCCTTTCAGCCGGCAAAGTTATCCGCTATTTAAGGCGCGAGGAAAATTTCAACGACGCAACTTCACTCCGTCCCGCGCGATCTGTCCCGATACTTCGATTACGTCACACACGCGCCAATTACATGATGAATCTTCGAAGTAATTTCTGCGTCGATTAGGAGGCGCGATGTCTCGCATCGAGTGAAACCGCGCGAGTGACGTAACTTAGCCGAGTAACCGCTGCGTGTAACGCCCGAATCGAGGTCGATTTCCTGACGGAATCGGATCCGATGTTTTCAAGGGTAGTCGAATCGAGTCGCGGAGACCGACTTTTACGTCACGTTGCGTTCCAGCAACACTTCCGCCCCAATGCCGCGGATATGAGCGACGATATGAGCAATTAAGCTGCGCGCGAACGACTCAGAGGAGGGGAGCCGTCGCGACCTAACTCCACGTTTTCGCGTTATTACATTTTCAACGGAAAGGTCGTCGCCTCGCGGACGCCATCAGCAGGAAAATTAAAGCCGTTTCCGAGGCGAGCGTCTCGGCGGAGATTTCGCGACGTTCCCCCGAGCGATAAGGAGCCCGTCTTGCAAAAGGGAAAACATACAGTGGACGAAAACTACGAGGGAAGGTAGGAAATTGTGCGTCCGACCGCGAATATAATATCCCACGTCTGTCATCGTTGCCCGTTTCCGCCGTCGTCATCCTCGGAGGTTTCAAGAAAACCAAGTCGCCACGGCATTATCTTTTTACGCGGGAAGGAAACACAGAAGCACGCCGTTCGCGGCGAGCCGCGCAGCCCGATGAATTAGAAATACGCTGATGCTTTCCCGCTCTCGGCTTTCCATGAATAGAAATAACTTTAACGCGATTCCTCCGGACTCGCCGCACCTTCGAGGAGCCCCGAGACGCCTCGCGGCTCATTTCTCGAGCAAACCCGTTCGCTCGCGGGACTTTCCTCTCGCTCGCCGCTCGGTCTCCGGAAACTCACATCCGAAGCTCGACTTTGAAAGTAGACTCGCCATCCATCGAGATCACGAGTCGCGATTTTGCGCTTCTCGGTTTCGCCGGATCTCGAACAACGCGAGATTCGCAGATGCGTCTCGTATGCGCTCGTTACCTGTTGGACACGCTTTACCCGCTCGTACGCAAACACGACATCACGCGCGTGTCCAAGTGCAGTATATTATAATACGAGCCGCAGATGCGCCGGACGTAACGACACGAGACACGGCCGGCTGACAAATTTCGGCTATCTCGGCGCGCAAGCCACCCCCCGGCCGGCAATATTTCGCGATGGCCGCGTTTCCAATGCATTTCAAATTCGCCGTCGAGGTACCCAACCCTTCCGGCTGGTCGACTCGGCCGCTAACGTATATCACTGTCCGCATCGTCGCGCGCGATACTCTCTTTAAATCGATATCGTCGCGCTCTCTCGACGCTCCTCCCAGATCGCGGGGGAATCGATCGGTTGATTCGAGCGTTGATTGCCGACGCACCAGAGGAAAGTGCTCGACGGGATAAAACCGGTTGGGGACCGTCGGATTGACGTTATCGGGGAGATTTAAGGAAGCGCGCTCGGAGAAAGAGGCGTTAAGTAGATGCCGTGAATTGCGGCCTTTGACTTCCGGATTAGGAGAAGAGAGGAGCGGAGAGGGTGAATATCCTGTTTGCCGGCCTTCGATGTCACGGCTGACGAGAGAGAGGAAAAAGAAAAGGATCCGCTCTCTCTTCCGCAATCGCTCGACGGATGACTGAGACGAAAGGAAGCGGAAGAGGGGGAAAGTAATCGGTCCCGGGGTTCCTCCGGCGACGAATCTCGCGAGTCGCCGACGGACGAAGCGGTCAATCGATACGCGCCACGCTTCGCAGTCTCGAGTTTCGCGATAGCCGCGGGATTACACGTCATAAAGGCAGCGGCAAGTACATAACGAAGTTACAACGCGCCGCGCGAAACTCGAAATTAGTTTCGGGTACTCGGCAACTACGTCGCCCGGGTTGTCGGAAAGTGTCCGATGCTGTGTCACTCACAATTCCACCGAAAACGCTGCAAGCAGCAACTCCGCCGCGGTAACTCGTTCGAAGATTCGTTAAAATCGCCGGGATAAACTATTACTGCGATATCCTCTGCAGCCAGCAGTGGTGATTCTTTTATGGCTGTCGTAGATGCCTTCGGCGGCTTCTTCGAGTCTGTCTATATTCGCGACACCTCGGTTTTCGGTGGTTTTCAGTTTAGTCATTATTGATGAACTGCAACTGGATATAACAATACAAATCTTGAAGTCCATAGGACACAAACGGTTTATCGCCCATCTTTCTCAAATTTTGCAAGTTCGTACTTTCCAGGATTCTCTGGATATTCTTTTCAACAGATCCGTTTTCGGTGGAACTTTGCTTACTAGCTGGAAGACATGCGTTATAAACCGCATCTTCAAGAATGCTAAATAAATCCAAAGGTATCTAATAATTCAAGACTAATAAGTAAATGAAACATTATACGAAAAATTTATTAACGTATGGTTACTTCCAAATATGACGTCTCGTCATTCCTCCGCCACGATTACCCACAGATTCAGAAAGATGTAGGGATTTTATCTCTGAATAACAGAAGGATCATCTCGGGACCTTTATTTCTTTAATGTTCCGATTGGATGCATTGACTGTCCTAATCTGCCGACACTTTTTGGCTCGAACATTCCAAGTACAATAGATGCTTGAGAAAGTTTCCGCTCTTTTCATTATCTCGACACTATACTCTATATAAAACTTTTAAATCCATTAATCGCTTATGTATGTTGACGAGAGATCGGACAGCATGGATTCTTTCAATGTCTCTCATAGTTCTTTGAAACTCGAATTAACTAGAGCACTTCTTTTCTTAACATTACGTTCATTGCATTACGTTCATTCTCTTTTCATCGCGGATACGTTGTGCCGATGTAAAAATTATGCATTACTTTTCTAAACTAAAGGGAAAACTTATTCTGTTTACGTGTTAATAATAATAATTTGTCGTCTTATCGTGTTTATCGCATACACTTTGTGCAACATGTAAAAGAATGTCTGCATATTTGGCGATCCGCGACAAACGACGAACAGTCGAAGATCATTAACTGACTTTAATACCTGCTGGAGATAACAAAGATCGCTATTATACTCGCACCACGATTACAGTATCGCGCGCACGATGGAACAGAATAAACGAAATAATACGATCGCGTAAATGTTATCTCGTTAAATCGACGCGATCCCTAAGCCGTTTTACTCGTATCTCGTAATAGCGACGCTGCAATTGCAGCTGCTGCACTTGTACGTTGTAATTTAATCCAGTCGGAAGACACAAGCGACGTTTAATCGCATTCTGCCAGCTGCCCGCGCACTGCTCCGAAAAATAATCACCCGTTGTTTTCTCTCTTAGTATTATTATACTTGTTTCCCGACACGTAGGAAGTTTTCGTCACGCCTTCGTTACTGCCCGAGTCAACATTTCAGCTCTGCATTAAATATCTTTAATTCTACGTTAAGTTTTCAAAGGTCTTCTATTGTGCTCCCTTTGATGCTACAAGTGAGAAGTTATTTCCGTTTTCTCCACTTGAAAATATAACGAAGAATTTTAAAAGTTCCGTTATTTCCGTTACACTTATTTCCGTTTCCTCCATTTAAAAATTTAATATAGAATTACGTAGATTTAATGTAAGATCAGAATTTCGATTCGGATGCTTGAATTGTAAACCGAGTTAAGACGTTCGGAGAGATTTGAGAAAAAAGGAACGCGCGCGCGTTCGAAAGTTGAGTGTACGTTTAAATCGGGGATATCGGAGAGTCTCTTTTAATCTGGAGCACAACTCTTGGGAATGACGAACTTCGTAAAATCAATTTACAGATAAATACAAATCATCGCGCCGATAACAGTGC
Organism: Dinoponera quadriceps; assembly: GCF_001313825.1. Taxonomy (NCBI): domain Eukaryota; kingdom Metazoa; phylum Arthropoda; class Insecta; order Hymenoptera; family Formicidae; genus Dinoponera; species Dinoponera quadriceps. The sequence continues at coordinate 1,126,917 of NW_014554799.1, read as the reverse complement.
GAATGGCTTTGTTTTGCTTTTTCGAAGACACTTAAATTTTTTTATACTCAGAGCTATCGTCAGCATGTTGGCACGTAGTTGCTTGCGAATTCTCGCACTCTTTTATTCCAATGAATTCCTTTCCAGCCTGGATCGATCTCGATAATGCAGCGCGACGGGTAGTCTGACAGCTGTCTCCTCTCTCGTGCAAAATCGATGCGCGTCTCGCGAGCAATTAAACGCGTCGCGGCCGACGTTCGTGCGAAATTTCACGCTCAAGTCGCGTTTCCTTTGATCAACAAGCTCGAGCGGCATCCACGAGAGGTATCCTGTCGAGTTTAAATTCGCGAGTGTCTATGTTCGGCATCAAGGACGGCTCGAGTGGCCCCGGTTACGCGGAGTGCACTTCACTCGCCGCCGACCATTCGCGCCCCGGGCCGCGCCAAAAACTTTTCCACACCGCTGCACCTGGACGGCGAGGGATCAAGTATTCCACGAGATCGGACCGTCGGCACTCGAATCGATTCTCTCACCTAAATTCGAAAATATTCCGCTCGGAATTCGCTCGATGCGTAATGCAGGAAATGCGCTCGTCGTGAATAAAAAACGCTCGCGCGCTCCCTCGGAGAAAGCGGGGAACTCGCCTATGAAACTTTATTCATATCATGTAAGATGGAATCTTTGGAATCAGGCAAATGCTCCTCCTTATATCCTCTCTTTCTCGTGAAAAAGTCGACAACGAGTAATCATTTGTAGTCGAAGGCTGGCGGGAAACAACGATGAAATAGAACAGCCGGAAATAATTAAACGTTGAGACCGGAATCGCCGGTTCGTTCGTAACTATTTTTTATTATTTTCTCCTACCGCTGTCCGTCATGGTTGGAGAACACTCGCCCCGCGTATTTGCTCGAACTCCTGATTTGATTTTCAGATGCCGCCGAGTTTCGCCGACGGGGGGAAAACTGACTTTGGTGTCGATGGAAGAATTTCAAGGAAAAAGCGGATCTATCCGGGAACTACGGTGGTGAGGACGACGAGGAGGACGATGATATTCGACAGCATGGGTACTTTGAGCGGATATCGGCGAACGAGGCGTCAATACCCTCAGCCGACTACGTTCGCCTAATCGAGCGAAAAACGGTGACACATCCGGATGACGTATTACAGCCGAACGGAACCGGTTAAACGTTAACCACCCCTAATTTCGCGACGAGCGGCAACTTCGTCACGTTCATGTCACTCGACAAGTCCCGGGTGCGACGTGTAATCTTGACGCCATTGTACCGGGAGCTGATAGAACACGAGTCGCGGACAGGGTCGGTTTATCGGTGGGCAACATACCGAGTCGCAGACGGACGTGCGTGCGTGCGTGCGTGCGTGCGTACGCGCGCGCACGTAAATGCATCAGACGCGGCCGGCACAGCTGCGGATAGATGCATCTGACTAATCTCCGATGCGGAAGCCGGCCGGCTGGACAAGCGCGCAACAAAGTAACCGACGTAACTGCGTGACGGACGTGGACGGAAATGGAAGGAACGATATTTCGACGGGTTGCGAATCGATTCGGCGATCGAGCCCGGCGTCTTGACCGGCCGCGGAATGTTAATCAAATGCGCACTCCACGCGGAAGGGATTCCATTTTTCGCCATTTCCCGAGCGCTGACACTTTGGAAATTAAGGACGACGAGAGATACATGCCTCCTCGGCCGGCGGGAGAGAGAATCGAGCGGAATAAATCGCCGACGTTCTCGTACTCGACGAACGCTTTATTCCGCGCAACAATAGCGCGAGAAATCGTCGGACGGCAACGCGCCAGTACCGATAAATAACGACGAGCTGCGGAAAACAGGCCTTGGACCTCCCCTCGCCCTCCCCGCCGCCGTCAGGAGGAACTTTCGAGCGCGCCGGTGTTACGCGCGAGGCGATTCGGTCCGTCAGCGACCTGCGTCCCAATTAGATTCGGTCCCGGAATTCGCGCGACTTCGCCGCGGAATCCCGAGGGATCGCGAGATCGGAAAACGAGGGAGTGTACAACGCATTCTTCTAAATGATTCAGGCATAGCGAGGCTCCAGGAAGATATATTATCCCTTAGACAGTTTCCATAACGATGACTTATGCCGGAATTAGCTCATGACTAAAACGCGATCGACGACAAATAACCGAGGTGTTGGTGAATAATTGAGTTTCCTCGTAAACAAGACTTCTTTATCTTTCTGCCGCGATAAATATAGTTGACGTGGCGACGAGGAGAAGAAGGAGAAAGAACTGAGATATTATATACGCGCGTAATGTCTAAGAATATTTTTAAGTGAAATACATCGCGTTGTGAGATAATTTTGTCGCGCGGATACGCGCCATCTCTCGGGGCAGCCGTGGGAGATTGCGAAATAATTAGCGATTACCGTAAAGCACACTTTTAAACGCTCGGTAATTAGGTGGCCGTTATTGCAAGAATCGAGAACGATCGGCGCTATCGGCGGCGCGACGATCGTTACGGAACGGTTCGGATTACGAGTCTCCTCTCGTGAAATCCTGATAAAGTTGTATATCGCGTCCGTTCCGTCGTCGTAGGATCGAGTTTTACCGTCGCCGGAGCGACGTGAGATAGCGAGACGCTTTCGGAGAGATTTTAATCCGCTAAATGTCCTTGCCCTATAATGAACGTCGCTCGCGCCGATCGTGCGATTTTTTCCCCGAGCGTCGTCGGTGCCGCATCACTCGGGGATGCAAAAGAGGAGAAGGGAAGTAAACGTGTGAGGGAAGAAATTGACTCACCCAACAGCGCCTGGAAGAGCCTGCTCTTGAAGATACGTATGACGCGCTCGATGGCTAATCGCAGCTGTTTGTCTTGCGGCCTCGTCAGCTTAGCGTGGTAATCCTCGAGGAGCTCCAGAGCTCGGTGAGCCTCTAAACACAGACAGACACCAAGGTAAACAATAACAAATTGGGAAATCGCCGGATCGATTTCGCTCGGCGACACAAGATCTTATCGTCGCCGTGATGATTCGATCGTACCGACGCCGTGGCGATTCGATCACGTATTACCCGCTGTTTACCCGCACATATTTCGCCGGCGCTTCGTTATTAGCTATTGCCTTCATTATCGCTACATCAACGCTGATATTGCCGCTAATTGATTAACCATATTTGCGACCGGTTGCAAATCCGTCGCATGTTAAATGTAACCCGACACAATTCGTATCGCCGAAGGATCGTTTTCGCACGTTTCATTAATTAAACATCTCCCGGCGCGCAGTAATCAATAGACCGTGTATTATTGATGTTACACTTTCCATGCATCTGGCACCGGCTTTTAAATCAAGTTATGACCTGAAATTTCGATATGCAGTTCGGATGCTCGCGACGCGCGAACCGGCGATCCGAGAGCTTGAAAATAGGATCACTCACAAAGGACCAGGTTGCGTATGAATAAAAGCAGAAGAACGGCGAGAGAGAGAGAGAGAGAGAGCACGTGAGCGCGGGAGAGTTTAATCCGCGAGCGGGGAAAAGAGAGAAATTCCACTAACGCGGCAACACTTTGCGCCAATTATTCGAATCCCCGGAAATAAATAAAAGTGCTCGTCCACGCGAATATATCGAGGTATTACCTGCCGGTTTTAACTATCGCTGAAGAGTACGCGAGTGACGTACATAATAGCATCAATGAAAAAAAAAACAAAGGAAAAGAGAGGAAGAGAGAGAGGAAAGAGTTTATTATTATATACGATTCTTGACTCTACGTGGTGTTTAAACTGTGTTCGTCGGTGCAATCTCCCGGATAGAAATTCTTTCGCACTCGACGTTACTTATTTTTAGCGTATACGATATCGGAAAGGGGAAGGCACCCCGATATTGCGCTTTGTAAACGAAAATTTTTCAACTGCTCGCTATATATCTTTTCCACGCGAGCAGGGAGGGTGGTTCCGCATCCTCCAACCTATTCTCGCTGTTTCCTCTTCTCGCTAGCCATCATAAACACCACCCTCTCCTCGTCGGCGTAAGAGGGAACGTGAGCGTGAAGCCATTTGGAGGGTCGAAACGACTCCGAGAATCTCGTGCCCGGTGAGTGCAAGTCGAGAACAAATAACGGCAATTGCATCGGTTTCATGGCAACGCCGACGACGCAACAGCTTCTTCCGCTCAACCGCGATCTCTACTTTTTCCTTTCTATGATGCGGAAAGTGCTTTCATTGCGCGAAATACGATTATAAGGGCGTCGGCGTATTTACACAAAGCGACGACGTTCCGCTGCGCGCGGATCTTTCTCGATAAGTTACCGAGGTAACGATTATTATCAACGTAACTCGACAACATATACGTATAAAAACGAACCGATCCTCAAAATTGAAAAGGGAATTTATGTTTTCAGTTGCAAGCTTTGTCCCCTCCTCCTGGTTTCAGGAAGAAACAGTAAGTTTAGATAATAAGGAGATCAACAGTGGTTTTGATATCGGTTAAAACGATGAAAGAGAGATAAACGAGGCGAGAAATCAATATTGAATCCGCAACGCGAAGGAACCGGTTCAGATTTTCAAAGTCGATCTGATTCATAAAGAAATAAGACTGCGAGTTCATGACAGCAGTAAAAACGCGAATATTGTGACCGTTTGCGCAATTAGCATCGTCACGATGACCATTCGCGCACTTGTTGATCTGTCCCCAGAAACGTCGCTTCCGCAGGAGGAAATGGTTTCTTATCCATCGGGACCCTCTCACGCCCGTGGAAGCGTATATCCTGTTGGCCGAGATCGCAAATACGGACATAAACGTCCGATCGGATGATAATGCATCTTTGGATCCTGTCGATTTTCCGCCTCGTTTCTTTTACGATTTATGGCAAGCTCGTCTAGCTACTGTCGACGCTCGTTTTACATTAAAACCTATGTCATGGAAGCGATAAGGCCGATCTTACGAGACAGCGCAAATATTGAGTTGTTCTACTTCGCGCACGAGTCTTACCGAGATTTGCTATCCGCCGGGGAATTCCTGAAGGAGATCAATTCAAATCGTCTCTCTACTACTCTCTTACCGCGCGAATTTCAATTCCGAATTTATTAATTCGCGCAAATTTCTCTATTGCAAAATACAACGATGATCGTTCCTTCTAAGGGGAATTTCCTTTTTCTGATATAATTATAGATGAGGAAAATAGAAAATAAAAACTCTGCATAATACACACAGTTACGCTGTAAAATAACGAGGACGAACAGTAGAAAATAAGCAGGCATTTTCTTCGCGAAATTCCCGAAGCGTTTGCTTGGGATGCGTAGCGGCATCAATTCTCGCGCTACACTTCACAAAAATCATTTCCTCCGCAAATCACGGCCCTTTCGATAACGAACGAATGAAACCGACGAAAGACTCGGCCGTTCCGAATCCGCCACATAACACACCGTCCAGCGTGGTATTTCGCGTGAAAGGTGAAAAAATGAAAAACCGATTAATTACTAATTAACAATATTAATAATTAAAGACGCACATCGATGCAACATGGCTATTGAAACACCCTCTGTCCCGATGATAACGTCCCCTCTCATTCCTTCTTTACTCGTTCTATCTTCTTCTCTCTCTCTTTCTCTTAAGTTATGCCGCTGAAACACGGACGGCATTTGCTCACGATTGCACCGGAGAGCATCTGGCCGTCTATGCGTGCTTCCGTGCGCCGGGGCTTTCCGGAAAAGATTAGATGAAGAGCGAGAGCGAGAGAAAGAGAGAGAGAGTAAGGGGGATAGGGGAGGAGAGGGGGCTGGGAAGAGCGAAGTGGATGAAATTTCCCGGCCGTAATAACATGGCAATGGGCACGTCATCCGCCCTCACGAACGACAACGAAACTATGCCGAGTATGGCCGTTTATCCCGGCTTTACGCTTCATCCGGCTGCACGTCGTGCTTCATGAATTATAACGCCGTATCTCCTTTACGAGACGCTGCCGGTGTGCGCTCGCTCGATTTCCAGACGCGGGTCGAGTCGGGATCGTCATGGTCGTGGGCCGTGTTTATCAAGCCAAGTCCCCGCACAAGAGCCCGGGGGTTTTATTAAGAAAAGGATATATTCCCCTTTGGCATTTGTCGCCGGACCCATCACCGTCCGTCACGCTCTTCGATTCGAGTCGAGCGTGACGATGATGGTGCGGTGGCTCGAATTATTCTTCGTATATTGGATATTAAAAGTTACCCTCGCTCGTGCGAAAATAACGCGGTGGATTATTCGGCGCGTAGTTACCTTGACGAATAAACAGCGCGTCCTGACCGCGGATTCAATGTTAAGCACAACCGTTTGATTATTAATCCCTTGACATTTGAACATTGACGCTCACGCGAGGCATATGCGTCTGTTTCAGTTGATGCTCAGTCGGGAAAACAAAAGCATACATTACGTCGCGTACCTAAGACGCGCTAGGCGATTTTGGTTAGCAAACAGTACAATCTCTGGAGGACGTGAATCCAACGCAAGGGGTTATTTGTCTCGCACGGAGCTCACACGGATGCGAAGATGTTATTTTAGCTGAAGGATCAGACATTCGGCACTGAACAAACGCGAATCAAAATGTAAATCCCAGCTTACGGCGAAAAGAACCGACTTTCGTCAATTCAAACGATGAAATTATCGGTCCTTTTGAGTAATTTAATAAACAAACGCAGATTTTATTTAAATAATAAGCCAAATTAAATTTAGAGGCGTGCCAAACGTTCACTTTAAGCTTTGTTTCCAAGTCAGATTTAAAGCGAAGACGAAGAGCGCCGCAAACCGACGGTTTTCACGACGCACTATTATTTTCGTCTTTCATTAGTACGTAAGCCGCTGACACAGTTCGTACGAATAATTAAAGGGAACCCCGTCTTCGTCTAATTAAAGCACAGTAATTATCGAAGTGAATTACGAGCCACTACCCTCTATTACACATTACTCTCTTCTCCGGCTCCTTCTACCGCGACGACACCGTGCAAGTCGTCGAGGAAATGCCACTGATTATTTCATTCGCGGTACCTATTTAAAAACAGATGTTACAAGGGAACTTTGCAATTTACAAAAATGTCGGCTACGTCATATAATATCTCCAAAGTGAGAAAATATTTTTATATACATACACACGCACGCACGCACGCATGCATGACGCACGCGTTACTTTGACAGTTTTTAAGGGTGAAAAATTATGAAAGAACGAAGAAAGCGTATCCTCGCGCGAACTATGTCGAGGGTCTCTGTGTAGAATTTTTTAAATTAATGTTTGTTCAATGCGAAACGCCCTTATACCATCGGTTCTCTTCGCATGACAGTTTTTTCTGTCGACTTTCCCCCAACTGCTACTAATGAAACACCCGCAACTCGCACGATTCACATCGCACGGCCACGTACATACATCTATAATTTTATTGACACATGTAGCCCGAGGCACCTATACGGCAACGTCAACAACTTCTCGACGTAATTTCATATAGTACTAAATTCAGAATTCGTCATTCTGACGGGAAAAACGAACTATCGACAAACTGTCGAGCAAGAGCGTGGACCAGAAATCTGTGTAACACACGCTGCACCTGACGCACACGTGCGCACGCCCGCTGAAATCCCGTGGACTTTCAATCGCTTTTATAATTCATATGATAACGTCGCGTTTACATAAACTTTAATCGACCTCAATATATATATAGTAGCGAACTTGAGAGCGCGATCAGCCGCATACAAGCGAAACAGAAAAAGTGTTATCGAAGAACAGAACGATTAATAAGTTGACTCTAATTGATCGAACAAAGAATAAATCCGCTAATTTTAATCATCTTAAATTTTCGTCTTTTTACGCGACTAAATTCGTCCCCCGTCACAAATTTTATCTACGTCGAGGGATACACTCGCGATCCGACCTGCGACTTCCCTACAAATGCTAAAACATATGAATCTTTCGCAGCGTTAAGTTCAATCGAGAAAATGTAAATGGGAAAAGGCGATCATCCATCACTCTTTTACGATCCCATATATAAAGACAAATGTCTGTGCGCGCGCGTACAGTGTGTATAACGTGTGTATATGCGTGTGAGTGCAGTGGAACGGTTGTCATAGTGAGACTCGTGAAAAATGAGCCATGAAACATCCCGAACGACTGATGACCCGTGGTGTACATACTGTTTCGTATACGCTAGAATGCCGAGAGGAGTCACGAGCGTCCTGCTGGTAACGCATTCTCTCAGAAATATAGGAGAAACAAAATCGCGAGGGACGAAAATAACTGCGGGATGACTTGTTTTTAAGTTACACGCAACCGAGCCGAATTAACGAGTCAACAGAGTTCACCGTGCAAAAACAAAAGCTGTAACGAATTTCTCCGCGCAGCGCGAAAATGAAAATAAAAGCGCGGATCCGAAAAATGCGCGCTACTGTTTATAAAATAATCCCATTCGAGGCGGATGAATTTCCGCGAATTTAATCCGACCGAATAACAATCAAGCGCGGAGTCGCGTAAATTCGCGGGAACGCGGCGGCGGTAGCATTTAATCCGCGACGCCATATTCGGCCGTGATGTCTGGCGCATAGGATAAACAAGCTGGCTGCGGAATACAGATTTTCCGAATTCGCGAATTCGCCGCAAGGATATTGGCTTGTACCCACGGAATTATGTAAATTTCGAGTAATTGAATCTTCTCCGCGCTCGCCTTGTTGCGAGAATACGTACACGCGTGACATCGGGCACCGTGTAAATGCGAGACGGATAAACGTTTTACTCGCGAAAGCACAACACGAATTAATCCGAATCTCTCGTACGACCTTTAATTCGGCGACGCTGTTTCATTCGTCCGAAAAGTTCGTTCGTGTTCTTAAACGCGCGAACATTTTTCTCCCTGATATATCGGCATCGCGGTTCGCTGGGAATACGAAAAAGGAATACGAAAAAGGAATACGAAAAAGGATACGAAAGGAAAAAGGAAAGGAAAAGGAACTCGTCCTTCCGATTTTTCTCCTGAAAAGGAGACCTGACGAAAAAAAAACGTTCGATAAGACAATTTTCGTAGGTCAATACGAAATGTAATGAGCGTCGGTACGGTTGCAAATAACGGAATTTCCGATTCTTTTAACGTGAGGTTTGATTTTGTTTCGGCACGTTCGAGTGAAAACTTAGTTACTTGAAGACCCGTCTATGTGCATATTTTTAATTTTAACACGGCGAAGAAAGTATAATTCCGACGATAGAAATATCTCCTCCTGTATTTGCAAATAATGGTAATGTCCGGAGCACAAACACGCTTAATAAATTTTCTGTCGGTTGCGCACGACTGGGCTAGATTTGCGATCCCTTCCTCGGTCGCCGATAGAAAACGCGAATCGGATATGTGGCTGGTATGTACAAACTGCGAGATCCGCTATTTTATCTGTTCGGCAAACTGCACGCCGCGGGTAGGGAAGCAGATCAGAAACGGATTACCATTCGGTCCAGTTATCTCTAATTACCAGTGCCGATAGAACAATGCGCGACCGTGTAATATTAAGGGATGGGCGCAGATAGTCGGCGCGCGTAACTCGACGTATCCAAGATAGTCGGATAACTGCGGATTCACAGAAGACGCGGGATGGGAGGTTCGATTTATCCTCGAAGAGCCGGGGGAACATTGAAGCGATTAAGGAACAGAATGTACAGAAACGATGGCCGCCACTGTAATCCGTTAGAGTTCAACCTTCAAGTCGCTAATTGCACGTTTCCCGAGATATTTACTCGCATGTTCGTACGATAAAATATCGATGCGAGCACTCGGGAGAAATTTAATTTTAAAGACGTGAAATCTTCGATATCTATTTTCTTTTTAGGCGAGGCAGATTTCCTAAATCATTCAGAATTACAGTTCACCGGCAACGTTTAAATTGCATGTGAATTAACCCGGGGCATTTTCGCTTTCTCTTTTTCAGAGTCGCTCAGAGATATGTAGTTGTGAACATCACGAGGTAATGGAAAGGAGGTCCTTAGGGGGACGCGCAATGTACTGTCTGGAAGAAGGTGCCACGTTAGTTTGACAGGAAAAAAAATTAAGAGGAAAATATGCAAATAGAAAACGGTTAATGGAAAATTACATGAATAGAGATGGGGCAGTAGTACTTGAATGAAAGAACGTCTCGGCAATATTAAAACACACGTAGCTCGGGTCCTGCGCTTCTAATGTTCCCATCGCCGTGAGATATCGTATATTACTTCCATTTCGCCTTCGCTATCGCGCGCACATATCTAATCGCATTCCTCTTTCCTGACGCGCATCGTCGAAGCTTGTCTTAAAGAAAGCGTTTCAGCGGGCGGATGATGCGCAGGTGAAGGTAGCACAATGGTTCGAGCACGTCAAAGACGGCTTTTATTGAAATCAGAATGCGTTTGACGCATACGGAGGCGAGCGGAATGCAAATATTACTTGGATCAGAATAAAATCGCAATAAGGCGCGTCTTCGCCGGCCCGAATTCGCCGGAGCGTTTCCGAATCTCCTTCGGTCCATCGCGTCCGACGCATTCTCGTTAATTAAAAATACCTGCCCTCTATCGATTAATGGATGCGCGAGGGACTATCGAGACCGTCCGCATGCGAAACGGTAAATATACGAGGAACTGTTATCCTTTCGGTCTTGTCAGCGGCACACGGCGGATAGTGGACGGAAGAGCGGGAGGAAGAGCGTGTCGCGCATATACAGCGGCGTGTATGGGACCTGGCAGATGCAAAGGCACTCGACAAGAGAGAGAGAGAGAGAAAGGATGAGGTGGAACGTAACGGAGAATAAACCATGCGCAGCCGAAACGACGGAAAAACGTGAGAGCGACGAGTGCGCGACCGTTCAAATGCGATTTCGCATTAGCGAAGAAAAGGAGCAGAAAGTGGCCAAAAACCGCCAACTAAATGCGCGGCTCCATCGCGGTCGTGTTCGTAGCCGCAAACGCGCTTGGCCCCGACATGTTTTACGCGATCTCGACGTCGAGCCTAGAAAATGCTCTAACCGTTATTCTTTTTTCCCGTAGTTATTTGTAACCGCAAGTACAGGAGCGAGAAGGAGCGTAGGTAAGCGCGCGACGGTGCAAAATGAACCGATTAATAGTCTGGTCTGAACGTTAGGAGAAATCTGAACTTGGACGAGGATAGTAGGAATATTTGACGTTCTTTGAAGCTTACAGTACTCCCTCGGTGATGGATCAACATCGATGATAGCCCACGTGGGAGAAGAACACGAGCCGAACGCGAAGAACTACATCGCGCCTGGCCCTTCTTTCCCACTTGGAATCCGCGTTCGGCAAACACGCGACAAGATTCATCTCGCGTTCGCTCGCGATTCCTTCGTCTTTTTATCGCGAGACTCCCGGGAGGAAAGAGCAGTTTCGCATAGGCAGCCACTGGCACATGCAGAGATACTCTCTCCTCGAGAGTGAACCAACGCGGAGAATAAACCGGTCTCGCCGGCGAGCAGAAAGAAGAGGCTGGGAGAGGTGGGCGGGTCGGCAGGTGGAAAAGTTGACGTCGCGAATCCTTTTCCCTCGCGCCTCGACTATGGGAAAACATGAAACTCCTTCCTCTGGCGGAACAACTGTCTTTCATTCTTTCTTTCCTTCTTTCCCTCTTGTTCTCGCTCTCTTTCTCTCAACCTAAGATTCTCCACTCCTCTTTCTTATGCTTTCTCTCAAATTCTTCTATTAACTACATTTCTCGTTTCAATATACCGTAGCTATCATTCTCTCTCTCTCTCTCTCTCTTTCTTTTTCTCACTTATATATTATTTATAGATAACTAGCGGATACGCTACAATGCCGAAAAGTAAATTTCGTGTTTTAAAGCTGAAATTGTTCGTCTAAGGTAAGTTAACGTTGCAACGGTGCTACAAATTATTAAACAGCACGGAAACCTAACGAGTTGAACTTTCGCCTTGAGAATACGTCACTTAACTCGGTAATAAACACGGAAAAATATTACGAGACAAATGATTCTTTACATTCTGAGCGATATAGTAAATCAATTACTTGGTACTTGGAGCGTCCATTACACGCGATATTGGTGCAGCTTGATATTAAATAACAGCAGCACATATTTGTCACTTCTAAGACATGGCGTTATCGTCAGATAATGTTCGATATGAACAAGCTCTCTGTTGCGCAAACTCATCTCGTGATTATATCATGCAATGATTTTGATGCTAAATAGTGCACCGCACTATTATGATACATTCTGTGTTTATTAAAATTAATACAGTACGATTTAATTTTTCTCATATGATATATTGTCTAACACGTTCATTGCCAATCACGTGATGCGAGTTCTCACCAAACGGTCGATCACGCGTTATCGCGTAATAGATATTTAAAGTACATAAATCCTATGTACATAATAATAAAAACACATAAATAATATATTAACTTATTTTGAGCACAATAAAAACTAAATTTAAAAATTTTAAAAATACGAAATTCCAATTTTCAGCTTGGCAATGAACGTGTTAAAATTACTGGATAAATCCGTAACTTATACACAGCCAGTTCTGTCTGTTGCAACGCCGACCTATCGACCCGAAACATTCGCTTCTACCACGATGTCTATGCCACAATGATCATACGTATCAACTCCACGCGGTCGCCGCAAGGGAATCCTTTGAATTTTACTTAAGTTAAAATGCAGAACTCGGACGCAGAAATGACGACGCGGTCGAAGTTAATAGATAACACGACAGAGCTTCTATAGTGCAATTCGCGAAACGGCTTGAAGAACGGAAGACTTGATGGAATTAAGGCGAACGCGGAAGAGAGCTCGTCGCCACCCCCGAGATTAATCACGGCCACATGTCAAGCGGATATAAGCGGCGGACAATAAAGTACAGAATCGCGAGCGCGGCTCAAAAGCCAGCCGACGGTACAAACAGCGCCGATTTAATCTGCGTTCTGCGCACGACGGCTGAAATGGACCACCGCCCATCCAGCGGTCGTCCGAGCCAACTGTAGCGTGAAACCGCGATAATCTCGATGGCCATTTGCCTCCACTCTCGTTCTCGAATTTTTTCCCCAGCTCCGTGAAATCTTCGTCGGGACGAATTTAGCTCAGTTCAGACGCCACCGGCATCCGTAGATCATCCGTGGTTACACGGCGTTGTACGCGTAAAATGAGCGATTTATTTCGTGCCACCATCGGTGATAGAAACAATCTAAAGAGACGATAATAAAATAACGCGGTTTAAAATGACCAACTTATGACGATGTTTATTACGATGTTCAAGAAGGACTTTAAGCACTTTTATGGCAGACCAGTATCGGATTTTCGCGCGGAATTAATACGCGCGACTTTTCCATGTTATTCGTGAGCAATCGGTGTACCTGGAGTTATGATTGATGTAAAAATTCCAATTTAATTCTTTCGTAAGTGCCGCTGATACAAACGAGCCGCGAGATCAATTTCCCGTTCCGCTCTTTGACGTCCTCGGGCCGGTGCGCGCGCGTAAATCGTCGCGTAGCGCGCGACAGAATATTAAATTTCGCTACTTTAATTGTCGTTCCCGTTCGTCGTCGCCGATCGACAAATCACGGACCGCGGATAAATCACGGCGATGCCAATTAGAGGCGTAATCTCTCGTCTGCTTCTCTCTCTCTCTCTCTCTCTCTCTCTCTCTTTTATTTTCTTGTTGGTCCGCATTTTTTTCCAACAAACTAGCGCCGAGCCGGGCAGCTGGCGCGACGAGAAAAATGAAATCGACGGTGCATTTTTCACGGGCGGAGATTTTCTTGAAATCGCAACAGCGAGCTGCCGGAAAAACACTGTCGCGCGAATGGGCGAGTGGAAAAGTGGCGGGGAAAAATCGTGGCGTATCGCAAGCCTTCCGCAGCCGCGACGATCAAACCAAAATATTCTTCGCACACGACCGTGCATTTATTGCCGTGTGTGTATCGACGCGGTAGCTTACGCGTTGAAAGGGCGAGAGAGAAAGAGAGAGGGTAAATAAGTTTCAAATATACAGGTTACTCCACCTGATAAAACCGTGTAATTAAAGTATTCGCTAAAGCCGCGATTGGGGAGCGATTTGATAATAACGTTAACGATAATACGTTGCTATTGCATCGATCAACAAGCCCCTCCTGCGAAAACACGGTGGATAAAAAGCGAGTTTCGCCGGAAGATGCGAACGGATGCAGTTCACCCGTCGTTTACTCGATAACCTCCCCGCGGCATTTACATGTAGAACCTTCAACGACGCGCAACCATCCCGTATCACGTTGTGCTTTAACCGTTCTATTATGCAAAATCTTTCGTTATCTTCCCTCTTCCTTTTTTGTTCCCTTCTGATTTTTCCCCTAAACAAGTTCGACCCCGCGCGTTACGCTCCGTTCCCTTCCGCCCGTTTCGCGAGGATCGCCCTTAAAATTACGTTAATCCACCACCGCTCCCGGAAGCAGCGGGCGCGGAAATGTATGCTTCACTTAAACATAACTCCTCCGCATGAAACTCCTCGCGAGCGTTGAGTTGACTTCCCGAAATTAATTATCCCACTTTAGTCGCCCGCGGGGCAAAATTTGTAGCAACTGTGGGCAGGTAAGTAGACACTTGGAAGCATAGAAATAATCATGGCGAGATCGCTTCTGGCGAAAATTGGAAATTCATTCGCGATTGCGACTTTGTGTCTTATCGTTAATTTTTCCGCTATAAAGGAATTTACTTCTGAAAAGAAACGTAAAGAAAGATTACATCACGACGGTAATTTCTAATATTAGATACCGGGAAGAGTTCGTGCGGATTCTTAGGTCAAAATTGAAACACTCTGAACTTTCTTAAAAAGTAGTTTTATTTGACGAAGGAGTCACCGTTGACTTTTTCCCACGTCACACCTTTGTGGGTTTCAACGCATATATTCACACAGTTCATCATGTTTAATAACAGATGGACGTCCCGAACGCGGCTCATTCTCTAGCGATTCATTGTCTTCTTTAAGCCATTTTTGTGCTATCTTTTCGCTAACAGTGCCTTCACCACACACGCTACAAACGTTTGCTGCATTTGCCGCTATATCTCCAAGTTTAAACTCATAAAGCAAGAAAGCACGAATTTTTAACTTTTTGCTATTCATCTTTAACCTCACATAAACAACGAAATGTTGAAACAATTGAAAGCTGCACATCGTATATACCAACGACATAAATGTTTTCTTTTGATATCAACTTTCCGTCGATACCAACTTCATGTATTACACGTGCGAATTATTGACTGAAATCCGACTTCAATTCATTGGTAAGAAGGTAAACCACGCGAACGCTTTTTCAGGTACTTAATATTTGCGTGAATAATATTAAATCCTCTGATAATATTGACGATTCGCAAACATCCTATCCATGCTCATCGACACGATTAACTCAAGTACTTACGGTATCGTTCGAGATACAGAACGGTGGGAAGATAACAGCACATGCCGTTATCTCCATGCACGTGGGCATACATGTCTGCTAATTAACAGTTAATCCTCTGGCGACTGTGGTAGCACTATTGCATTTCCTGGTCTCTATCGGCTCAACTGGTGCCTCGAAGATTTCATATCACCACTATCGCCACTGCCGCCGCCTTCGATAAGCGGACACATCTCGCGACGACTTCCGACCGAGCGCGGAAAGTTTCGCAGCGCAGTCCTTTTCGGCGCGGAAAAGATGAGCAGTCGCGGCACGTACTCATCCGGGGGGGAACTTTCGCGAAATTTTCTGCGAGTTGGGCCAACGATCGATCGGATATTCCGGCGAGAACGGCTCTTGAAATATCGTTAATTCGACACGAACGCTCGTGCTCCCCGAACATTAACGTCCACGCTTTATGAGACGTTCGAGCTGTCGCGCTTTACAAGTGCGCGCACGTTGAATTATCGACGTTAACGACGAAACGTTACAAACAAATGGAGACTTTGTGACTTGAAATCGGTCGGTTCCGGTCCCGTATGTCGGAGACGAATCAATTTCTGTTTGCGCGACTGGACGAGACAATATCTGTTTGCGGATTAGATGAGTTTCTCTTTTTTTTCCCCCCTCCCGGGGGAAACAACGACGGTGCGCGTAACGCGATTTCTATGATACACACGCGGATACGACCGCCGACGAAAAAATCCACTGAAACGCGCGCGTGATATGCTCGGTTAGGTCCGCTCGGAGCTCCGGACAGCGGCGTTGTTTCCGCCAAGCGCTGGCGATTTCATCGAAATTATCCGCAAAAAGTATCTCCGCTATATACTCGGATTTGTCCGTTACACACACCAATAGCAACAATATTGCGAAACTTCACGAGTGATCTGTCGGACGCATGTACGAGTTTTTTCATTTTATTTTATTTTATACGTACACACACACACACACACACACACATGCATGCATATACGTATAAAATAAAACGCGCGCGCGCGCGCGTGTGTGTGTGTGTGTGTGTGTAAAATCTATTCCAAACACAGGCAACGCATCGAAATTGATTTCAACAAATCAGAAATAAATCCATCTCGTGAGGCGGAGAGAGAGATAGAGAGAGAAATAAAAAGAAGAAGAACGACACGATGATGAGGTTGAGATGCGAAAGTGTCTCGGATTATTCGGCCATGTGTTAACAAGCGATGATCGCACGAAACGAAAAGTAGTCCGCTAGACGAGACCACGACAGCCTGTTTACGCGACTGCGAGTAGAAACGCTTGCAGTCAACTGCATGCACGACGTCGCACGTATGCACGTGGTCGTGGGCGTCTGCATCAGACGTTCGCGATCGATTTTCGGGGCTACGCACCTGTCAACAGGTTAATTTCTCCGCCGCGGCCTGTGCGACGTTTTCTTTTTAATTCATCTCGCGACATCACGCATTTCCATTTAACGGGCATTGTGATCGACTGTTTACCGCAAATTCTATCGAAATCTATCGAAACGGGGAATATATTCTCCCTCCCTCATCTATTCTCTTTCTCTCTCTCTTTCTCTCCCATTGTTTGTGCATGTTTACGCATAATTATTATCCCAGCAGCGCGTATAACGAGATTATTTAATATCTCAATTAGCGATGCAACGAAACGATAAGTCCCCGCAAAATTATCGCCATTATAAATTAACGGGCGACTACGTTAAACTTTCCCGACGATCATTTACAACCCCTGTCGTTTCGCGAGCGATTAGATTCGCGACTCGCGCGCGTAGACAACGCACGTGCAATATATTCGCCCGTAAAATTGATTACACCCCCCGGTCCCCTCCTTCTCGCGATGCAATTACGTTAAACGTTTTCGGTTAACGAGTCACCTGAGGTTGTCATTATTCTTGTGGACACTTAAAGACGGCAAGAGCGATTGCTGTTTCCTCGATGCGGCGCGCAACGCGGCGTTTCGCAGCGCGACGCAATTTCCACTGTTGGGATTGCGTTTTTATTTATAATGAAGTGCGCGCGCGCGTGCACATGCCGGGATGGACATTTTCATCATACGCTATCGTCGCTGATTATACCCGCCGTTCGATTGTTCGCGATTTCGACTGCGTTTAAACGCCGTCGGGAGCCAGTCCGAAACGGGCACCATCACGATGCTCTAATTATGTAATTTCTATGGAAACAGTTTCCATTTCCATAATGAGCTTGCGAACGAAATTATCGGTCATTACACTAACCGGTCCACTCGGAATTTGCATCTCCGCCAGTCTACATCCGAAAATGACGATTACCGGCGAATGTGCCTTCCTACGGCTTGTTAACATCGCCTCGCAATATCGATTACGCGAGCACGTTCGCTAATTTTCAGCCAATGAAACTCGTGTGCCCGTATATTCCTCGCGGAGCTTGACTTTTTTCCTTTCCCAGAAAAAAATCAACTCGGTGTGTCGAAAACGTGAATCGATTTGTAATTTCACGGAGACGCAATTGAATGTCACACGTGGCAATATTTTTTCAAAAAGTTTCATAGTCGATAACATGCACAAATGTATTCGTCCTTGATGCTCGTAAAATAATACGTTAAAATATTACATACTGCACTCTGTGAAAGGTATATTATTGTTATTATTGTTATTATTATTATTATTATTATTATAAAGACAAGAAGTTAATATTACGCGAGCTCTCCTCCCGCACAACTGCCAAGAGGAAGTTGAAAGGAAACTCGACGATAACTCTTAAGTCATCTCTCTCAAAGGGCTTTAAAGAGTTAAGAGGAATTTCAAACTGTGAGGAGAACCGTGTCGTTCTTCTAACGAAATGAATCATAACGGAAAAACAGCGAGAAGTACGCGTAAAAGAAAAACGCGAAGAAGTCGAAAATATGCTGCGGGTACGAGCGACCAGTGGAGTCTTTGTCGCATAAGGGCGTACTTGGCAACGCGACGATGGTAATGTCACGTTCTGCTCGCACAATTACACCGAACGGGTAAAGTAACGAAGCCGCAAACAAAATTACCGCGCGATGCACGTCACTAATTACCAGACACCGTAACGACGGCGGCACAACGCTTCGCGAAAACTCGAAGGGACGCTGTAGCCAGCCGGAAGATTCCGCGTCGTAAATGCGAGATACACGAGTAACCCAGCTCGGTAGGATTTTCCACCGTTTTCCGCGACTGTCGCGCGCGAAAAAAAAAATTATTTCATTCCGCGCGAGCGTTACATATATTCGAGTCGAGCCGAGATACGTAGCACAGGAGGAAGTGCACGGTTTTCGCGAAACATTCTTCCCTCATTAATCGCATGCGAGATTCTCAAAGGGCTTGGCGGTTTATTACGATTAGTGATGCACAGATAACGTCGTGATAACGTCATTGCGTCGGGCGCTTGTGACGTAATTGGAGAGACGAGAGACGTTACGAGCGAACCTTTCATAAACGTGCATTTTTCACGCCTTACAGAGTAACATTGTTAAAAACTTGTACAATTTGAAGCGCCGAGATCACTCGTGATCTCCCCTCTTGTGTCGTTTACGTTGAATTAAAATCGCAGGGATAGCAGAATTCACAGACATCAGACGGCGTTTCGCGGAATTCGCCGAGAATCATCACGAGCGTCTTCGGCCGAACTCTTTCGCACAGCCGACACCATACCGATAGGCACGTGGTTTGGGAATCTCCCTTAGTCGCACCAGTAATTACACTCCGTAATCCTGCTTACGCACGACGCACTTCATAATCCCGCTTACGCGCGACGCGCTCGCACGAAGCAACGCGGTAGTTGCGACGAGGCGTCTCGTGCTCGAAATTCCCACGGCAGTTTCCGCCGACGAGACACCGACGAGCTGTGACATCAAACACCTCCTGCGACGAAAAGGTACCGAGTGTAGTACCCACCGACGTACGATTGCATGAGAATGTACGCGCGATATCGCGGGGCGACTTCGTCGTCGCTTCGAGGTCGATAGGGGTGGAACGGAACCGAACACTCGTGTCGCCCTGTGCGCGCGAAATATGCGTGGGCACGTGATCCGCGACGCGATAACGAGCTCGAGACGTCTCTCTCTCTCTCTCTCTCTTAGTTCCTCTCTCTTCGATGGAACTTCGCGAGGGTGGTGCGCGGCACGCACACGCGACGCCCGCACGGAGCGGCACTAACCCGCTGACTGCCGGAGTCGCCCCTTTTCCGCCCGCCTCGACCCCTCAGCCCCTAACCCCGAGGCTATTCCCTGGTCCCCGCGCGGTCGACCTACCACCCACACCCCCCACAGCACCACCTACCCCACCATCACCTCCGCAGCCACCTTCGCGAAACCGCCGCACTCTTCCCGCCGGTGTCTATTACTACAAGACGATGTTGACCTTTCGTTCGCGCACAGAATTTTCTGTCGTTGCTGCATGCCGGTTGGTCGAGCGCGGCCGTCGTCAAACGTCAGCGTCAATCTCTCTCGAGATCTTTGCACGTTAAATCAATATTCGACGGTCATCACGCGAGTTACTTTAGCAAGATGTGGAATTTCTTCTTCAGATCGTCGATATTTCGCTCGTGTTAAATTATCCGCTTTAGCGAACGATGCAATAATTTGCTAACGCGTGTATCGTAACGAAAGCAATCAGTGCGAAATGATGGGCGGGGGATTATTACGAGGGAATTACACGACGCTCGCTTTAAAAACAGAGCCAGTTTGGGGAAGCAGGAAAATATCGCACACAGGCGAGAGGGTGATAACGGAGAGGAGATGTTCTACAGCCTCGTTTCATGCTCTAGCCCGTCTCATCGGCGAAGTCGAAGGCTTTTCAGGACGCGAAGATCTCTCGAGAACGAACGGAGATCTCGTCGGCCAATCTAATAGCTTTTTACGCTTTATTACTCATCGTTGCGCTCAATCAGAGGTAGCGGTCGGAATAGAAAAATGGTCGCATGTAATATATTCAAGTCGGATATGTACGAGGTGGACGAGGGAGGGGCGGAGCGAAGGAGAGGCCGATATTCGCTGGGAAAAGGTTCGAGCAACGTGGATACTCGCGATAGGTAATATAGCGGAAGAGAGAGGACGCGTCTGTAAATTCCCGGAACTTTTCAAAGACAGCCATATCTCTCGTTTAATTTATTCGCATAAAGATAGAGCGTGACACAGAGGCGGCCCGCCGACGCGTAAAAAGTTCGACAAATGCCATCGCGCGTACCGGAAATGGAGAATTCCAATTATCTCGCTTAACTAAACGATTTTAGAATCAAACGAACGTTGAACGATCTTTCAAGATGAGGAGGAAAGGGAGATATATATGTAACGTGTAAGTGAGGGAAGCAATTTCAGAAGTTTAAGTCGCGCGTACTTTCGTCCCGTACCTTGTCCAGTTTCTACAAAGAAACGGAGTCGAATTTTTGCCGATCGGCGTAATTAGCGGAATGCGTTCGATCGGCGTCTTGCATTAGCGTCACAGAAGTGAACATAAATCAGGTGTGAGGAATCACGCCTTCTGCGGTCCGTTTGATCGTGACCGTTTGACGCCGGCGACACCAAAGGGACGTCGACAAGTTGCCCATCGACAAGATGGACTATTGGAAACGAGGGGACGAGAAGGGCAATCGGCGAAAGAGAGAGAGAGAGAGAGAGAGAGGCTAGTAATGAATATTAAAAAACCGATATGTCATCACCTTATCATTAGCGCACAGTTACACGGATCGCCAAAATTTCATAAACAGCAACGTGCTTCGTTATCGATTACTCGCAAATACCGTTGATGCTGCAATGAATACTGTAATTAACTCGCGTTGAATATCACCGTGTGACTAATACTACGGTATCGACACTCCATCGCACACTTGTATGTAAAACGCAATTAACGGTATTTCGGAAACTGCACACATCGCCGTACTTATCAAGCGAGCGCGCATTCGTTAAAGATTATATTTTGTAAACACAGCGAACAAGTTAATCAAAGTGCGCACAACGGTTAACGCGTCAACGGCCGTGGATAACAATGAGATCAAACGGCCAAGAAATTCCATTTCTCCGAAACCGAGAGGAATTTCAGCGCGATGTAATTTTCCAAAGGGTGGGGAAGGGGACGAGAGAGGAATAAAATACGCCGACGATGCAATGTCCCGATCATGTTGCCAATGTAATTTAACGCTTTACTCTTTAATCGTATTTACGCGTCGCATGCGCGTACCGCCGCGGTTGCACAGAGAGCGAGCGAAATATTCGACGTTCGAATTATTCCCAACCCAAATTCACAAACTGTTTTTGAGCAATGTTTGCCGATAATGTTAGCGGATTCTCGTGTCAGGTGGCTTTCTCCGACGCGCTACCGATTTCTGCAACACAGCCGCGTCGCGCTGGATTACGAGCAATTACGCGTCGTTCAGACGAATCGCAGCCGTCCGTTCGGGGTCGGTAACGGTTATTTGGCGTCCCCGAGGGCAGTCCGGTGCAATCCGGGAACTTCAATATTTGATATAGGTAGACCCCGTATACCGGGGTCTTCGAACTAGTTTCGCCGTGCGGCTTGATGACGTGCAAATTTGGTTACCCGCCCACGGGAATCGTATAATTGAATTTCGTCAGGTGTGCTTATTATCAAATACACCTTCGCTCGAATACGCGTAGCGGATCATCGTCGGGATCTACTCGTGGAGGATTCTATCGCGATTCTTTTATCTTCCCGAGCGTCAGAGTAAATCAATTAACCCGTCACGTTCGGGTAGAGCTACCGCCGCGTGCGTGCGTGCGTACGTGCGCGCGTGACAAATACCGAGTTTACGCGAATCACCAAAATACTCCATTGATCGATGTTTTTATCCTTTCGGGGCTACCTAAAACGCTGTGCGCATACTCCAATCGTCCATTCCGATCCCTTGAACATTTTTCTAACGTACAGATTTAAAACGACTCGTCGTTAATAAGCCTCCCACTCGTCGGTCAAATCCACAAGCAGCTGCTTCGTTAATTTCAACGGTCACCAAGGCGCCGAGAGGTCAGCGTATCAATTAAATGAATTTATTCATTCCGATCGTTGAAATAAACCGAGGTGGTCGGTAACAGCGTACAGTCGTTCGTAGTTTTTAACAACGAAGTATTAATAAACATATATTAACGTTGAAACTTGATAATATATTCGGCGACTGTAAAGTAAATATGCGCGCCCGTCCGTTGGCGCGCAACACGAGTCGCCACTTTGTACGTTTCCTCCATGCAAGAAGTCTCGTGCAACTCTCTCTCTCTCTCTCTCTCTCTCGCGCCACATTTAACGGCGTTTCGTCCTCATCTGCCCAGGAAGCCGTTATTCCTGACTCGCTCGTATTTACAGGAAATTCCGTAGGCGTGTTTCGCCGTCCCGCAAGAAGTATTGCGGGTAATCGAGATGGAAAATTGTTACTTCGCCTTGACTGGATCTCGCGGGACACTCGATATCGTTCCGAGCGCGAGATTCGTATTTAATATTACGGCATAGCCGCGTACACCGCTCTGCCGGTGATATCGATAGTGCACTCAAACGAACGAGACGGACAACGCATCGATTCGTGACGCACTGGTGCGAATAAAAATACGAATATCCAGCCCGGAGCCTGTAGTTTTCGGCCACGCGACAAACATGTGTATTTAAACAAACGCACTTACACGTACGAAACCGAGATTAATATCGCACTGAGCATAACAGTCGCAATAACAACCAGTGATAAAAACACGCGGTAATTAACGACATTAACTGCACGAGCCGGGGATCTTATCTCGAACGAACGCACGAGCGACGGATTATCGGCGAACGGGCGAGGGCAGTTCGCGAGTCGATCAGACGAGAACATGGGAACGTGATAACGATATGCGACGTGAAAGAAAATTGACTCGTTAATTACATAATGGAGTATACATAATGGAGTATACATAATGAGAGTTCCGCGAGAGAGCCCCTGAGCGATCGGTTAACGGCTATCACCTCCACCACCAGCACGGAGAGACGAACAGGGGGTGAGCAGTCGGAGGTCGTGGCTCGAAGGTAGACGAGGTAGACGCGAAAGTAGGAGCGTCGGCGGCCATAAACTCGTCGCGTATAGATAATGCCGTGTATACTACAGCGGAGCGCACTCTTCATCCACTTCTGGTCTCTCCACGCCGGCTAAGAGCCGCGACGTGACGCGACGCGCCGCGCCACGGCGACGACGAACGATGAAGTACCCGAAGAGTTCTAAGACTGCATTTCGAAAGCTATTATCCCAGCAAGCGTAAGACCGGGGACGCAGCAGCGGAGGACACCTACCCGGCCCACCCTGCCGTGCGACAAGGATAGGACAAAGGATCCCGTCGTGTGACGTAACCCTATTTCGTCCTATTTAAGTTAGTCCGGGTTTCAGCAGCGCTCAGCCGACCGCCGTAACAGCGCGCTTACTTACGCAAGATCGCCCCCGTCCTGAGATCCAAATCGCGACGATGTGCAATAATTTCTCCGTCGTCACTGAGAACGTATCGGAGGCCTCTTATCGACAGAGGAGGAGGAGGAGGAAGGGAAAACGAGGGCAAAGAAGTGGATTCAACTCGCAATCAGTTGAACCGACGCTTTCGGAGGCTAAACATTCTTGATGCTCCGTCCGTATCTTTTCCGTTGTTCTCGATCGCGACAGAAGACTCGCTTAATATTCGTTAAAAAGCGGAACTCTCTTTAACGATACGCGTGGACTAACGAGAGGACAAGTATGACGTCGAACGAATCGTTACGCTCGTTAATCGTCCCGATCGTTACGCAGAGTTCGGCGATTTTCCCTGCCTTGACGAATCCGAGATACCGCGTCGTGTATTCGCGTCGAGCGCGCGCTTGTGATCGAGAATGTTCCAGGGGCGATATAAAAGGTTTTTCGGACGCAGTGTACGCGGGAAGGGAACAGAATCCGGCAGAAATCTAAATCATAATAGCCGGCGTAGAAGCGCGTTGTTAAAAGTGCGGATGAAGTTTGCCGATATTTCTTCCGACGCGGCGACGTTTACATAAGTGAATATGCAATAAATTCTTACGTCATCGTAAGTAAGATAAGCGCGATATTTCACGTCGAAGCTTTATCGTTTCCGTTTCGTTGTGCAAACGCAGGATGTTCACCGCTGACTACGCTATGCACTCGTATACTGTTGCCAAAGAGAAGAACCCGATGAAGACGCGCTGCTGTCCGAGATATTTGTTCGATGGCGGATCCGGCGAAATTGGTTTACGCGAAGATAACGCTTTATACAGCTCTCCGGACGAGTCGTATCCACCGAATAACAGCATACACAGCGATTTTTGAGGCACAACGACTAACCCGAACGTTACGCGCTCAATTTGCGAACGATGCGCTTCATTCGCAAACAGAACAGCTGTTTTTCCTATTATATTGGTATTGCGTGTGTATACTTAATGCTTACGGTCTGTCTTTCTAAACAATGCTGTTGACAGCATCAATGTATCGTTACAAAGCTCCATTGCTTTCGCAAGCTCGTATAAATATCGGCATTTTTTTCCGCACTTTCTCCCCGTTCAACATTACGTCATTGTCGAGCCTTTCGGTTTTAAAGCTTTCTATTTGATCGGAACTGAAATTTCGACGCCTTTATTACAAATGGATTTAAAATAAAATAAAAAAAACGAATTTCCCTTATATGCGCGCTCACGTACGCATGCATGCACGCACGCGACAGTGATATATTTATATGGAATGTCATGTATCAAGAAATTAAATTAATATCGATTATTTACGTGCAGATGACGTGCAATTGTGCCGGCAGTGCTGGTAACAAAGATATTACGGTTAAAAAAGACTGGTAAAATAAATCGATTTGCAAAGTATACGTGTGTTTGCACATGTATGTGCGAGTCGGGTTAAGGTTTTACGCGACGCAACGAGCGATATAATTTTAAACGCGAGACTCCCCTGCGAATGAAAAAGGCGAAACAGCGTCGCCGGTCGTGGAGGGTCGAGAATGCATCTGTGGGCTTCCGCGCGGAAAAAAAAATGTGTAAATTCACTACACGCCTTTCTTCCACGCGCGCGCATCGCTGAGATTTTCGTTCTTGTTAACTGCCTAATGCAAGTAAATACCGAATCTGCTCCGCGATTCTTTAACGCGTTCATCTCACGCGGCAGCGCAGCAAAAACCAACGACGATTCATTTACGAGTCAAGCTTGCATTACGTACAGATGTCGCAAACCGACTCGTCGGCGAATCGTCCTATCGTTGGCGATAACTAGATGAAGAATATCCACGCGTAGACTGCATAAAATGAACAAGTATCGGATAGTCCGACAAAATGACGGTTGAACTGGGAATAGGCTGAATTTCATCATCGTATCGTAGACATGCTCTGGCGCGCGTAACTGTTGCGAGAGACATATCATGTGTTACGCTGTTCTGCGAATGTTGCATATGCACAGACCGATATAATAGCTTGAACATGCAGTATAATTAGCTTACTCGTATCGTTATCATGTATAGTGAAGATAATGACCTCGAGAGATAAAAGAATTAGAAAATTCGAAATTAAATTAAAAACGCCATAATGCCTGTTTTCACGCTCGTTTGTACTCTAATTAGATACACTTGCAAGCAGAATCGTGATAACATCGCCGGAAATGTTCAAGACTCTACTTCAAATATGGCCCCAATGGGTCGCCACTCTAATAGGTTAGAACCAGACCTTTGAAATATTTATTTGTCACTGTCGTTTTACGTATTCATTCTATGCACATTTTATCTTGTTATCTCTGTATTTTCAAGAAAACGTCCGACGTCCGTTCGTATTTCGACTTATTTTGAGAGAAAATTTGCATTTTACTTCAAGATGATGTGTCCCGGTATATCTTTCTGAAATGTTGACGCGACAAGAATGGACCGGATTCGCCATTACCTATTGAAATATTGTGTCACAGCGATTCTGCTACCAATTTCCATCGGTCTCGCGATCGGTTGGACTTCGCCGTACCTGGCGTTATTAACAAACGAGGAGTCACTGTTTCTAATAACATCAGAAGAAGCGTCTTGGATAGCCTCCTTGTTGCCACTGGGACGTCTGCTCGGCGCCGTCGTCGGCTCCCTCTGCGTGGCGTACCTCGACAGCAAGACGTCTCTTCTCTTAACAGGAGTGCCATTGATCGGCGGGTGGATTTGCATAATTTTCGCCGATTCTGCCGTGCTACTGTACACCTTCAGGATACTTTCCGGTAATAGCATTAATTATAGCTGCTTTAATTGCTAACGATACGCGGTACAAGTCGACTCGCCGGTCTCTTAGATATATTCCTTGATTTTCTCATTTTTCTTTTTCGGGATTATGTAAATTTCTGCAAATTCTCATTAATACGAAATACGAAATATATTGATATCTAGATCTAGACGTTAAGCCTAATTTTTCTTATGATTATACAAGATCCCGTTCTGTAACATACTTTGAGTAACATTCAATGTGTAACATTCAATATGTTAAATTCAATCTCTCTAGACTTAATCTCGAGCCTTCAATCTTGCCTGTTGTGTCACACTGATCAGGAATGTCGATGGGAATGCTGTTCAGTTGTTACCCGCTCTACATCGGCGAAATTTCGATGCCATCAATACGTGGGGCCTTAGTGGGTTTGGTGATCAATGGGTTACCATTAGGCACTCTCCTCGGCAATATCATGGGTCCTAAAATGTCAATGATGTATTTCGGAATCATCAGTTTAGTAGTGACGATATGCTATTTAGGTACCTTCCCGTTCCTGCCGCAGTCGCCGCATTATTTCGTACGACGCGGTGACATGGAAAGGTGAATAATGATTTTCTTTCATTCGCATGATTGTTTCGCAAAAGTGATGCGCCAAGTCGAAGCAAATTTCCCCTTGGACCTTTCATGCCGCAAACAATGGAAATATTCAGAAGATAATCGTGATAAACGCGACCTCATATATTCCGAATACAAATACGGCGATACAATAACATATATGTGAATTGATATCACTTGAAGAAGCGATACTATTATATTCCTATTATGATCCTAGAGCAAGGAAAGCCATTCAATGGTATAATCGTAAAACCGACACAAGAAGCGAACTGGAGAACGTGGAACTCTACGTGAAGTCGTCGTCTTCAGTGACCGTAAGAGAACGGCTGAAACGAATAAAGGAGCCAAAGAACCGCCGCTCTTTCCAGATGATAATAATACTGTTCATATTCATGCAGCTCAGTGGACTAAATTCCATTGTATTTTACATGGAGATCATCGTCAGGGAAGCGATGGTTACCTCGATCGCACCTTCGACCGTTGTAATAATCATTAGTGCAGCTGGTATGATCCATTTTTGATACATCATTTAGTACGATATTATCATTTTCACTCCGTACTATTTTATATCGACAGAGGATAAGTCCGTTATAAAATGTTTCAACATTGAATTCAGATCTGCTGCGTGATGATCACAATGCGCGTTAATCTCAAGCTCCATTTTTCTCCATTTTAAAACAGCAAAAGACCGTTGTTAACGAATGCGTTCTGTCTTGATTTATCTGATTGCGGCACAGCTATAATTTGTGGCTGGATCGGCGCGTTCGCCATTGATCGTTACGGTCGTAGGATTCTGTTGGCAATCTCAACCATCAGCGTAACGATCGGCATACTGTTACTCGCACTGCACTTTTGGCTGCTCGACTACGACTATGATCCTAGGAATCTCGAGTGGTTAGTCATTTTGGCGTTTCTGGTATTCACACTGCTATTTATGGGGGTCGTGCCGGTACCCACTACGATGCTGAGCGAACTGTTTCAATCTGATCTGAAGAGCTTAGCCGGATTTGTCGCTAGTGTCACGTCGGCGATATTCGCGTTCATCGCCGCTAAGACTTATCAGCCACTAGTAGACATCATGAGCGAGCAATACCTTTTCTGTGCATATGCTGTACTCATGGTGGGCTGCCTAATATATTCAATGGTGAAAGTGCCGGAGACGAAAGGAAAAACATTGCAGGTAAATATATCGATGATGTTCAATGTGTTATTCGATTACACGGTTATGATTACAATCCTTTGTTGTTCGAGTGAACGTAATTTTAGCTCAGTACATTGACGAAAATTGATTAGCTGTGATGGAGATTATGTACATTTACGCGAACCAAATCATTATCCTGGTTCTGGCATATAAAGGTTGAACGTTAATTATTGGTAATGTTAATAGGAAATTCAAGACATGATGGCTATAGGAAACAGCGGGAAGACGCAAAAAAGGAACGATGACAAAGCTTAAAATAATGTAGCAAATTGAATATCCTGACAATATATGAGAAAATTAGTAATTAGCAATGTAACTACGAACGGACGAACGTGAAGGACATGCGGATATATTATATGTTATTATTAATACTGTAGATATCGCTAGAATGTATTGTAGAAACAAAGGATGTGTTGTAGAAATAAAAATAAAAGCTGGCAGAAAATAAAAGTTCGTAAAAGGGAAACGATTACATGCAATTATCAGATAGCTCAGTGAGCGAATATTAAATCGACTGAGAATAACAATGCGAATCTAAAGTGCAAAGAAATAGAACTGCTACAGAAACAGATGATACTAATAAGTTCATTGACAAAAGATATTCCGGGTGTGCGGCAGTAAATCATTACATAAAACAAGTATTTCACCGGTTTCACAAAGTGACTTTTTACTTCTTTTATGAATCTGCTTTTTTTATAAATCATCTATTCCCCATTTTATTATACCACCCAAAATAGAACAAATATCTTAAAGAAATTTTCATACATTTTGTTGATATTTGGTTGAAGATACACAATATTGAATATTAAAAACAAAACTATGTGAGCAAAATGATAACCAAATTTTTCATAAAAATAATCAACCAAAAAAGTAGAAAAGGAAAATTTAGCAGGTCTGATATTTTTACGTCGAGTCATATGTTATGAAATACTTTATACCATTAAGGCCACGTAGAAAGAAAAATTCCGTTAAACAAATATCTAGCTATAAATATTCGAGGGATTTTTTTTTATAAAAAAATAACTTATATAATTATAACGAGAACTGATTTGTGTAAAATTATGTAGTTCAAATTAAATACCAATGGCACAAATCATTCAGTTAAAATTAGGCGAACAAAAACAGCTCGGTAAACTGGTGATGAAACTGAAATGAATTTATTTTACAATAATTGCAAAAGCTATTTTGATATGTTTACGGTTAGTATTCAAAATATGCGTTTTAGATGTCATTATGAAATTTATTATTAAGTTGGTGAATTTCTAACGACATCGTGAGCAAACATGATGCAACAGATTGCGTAAGGATTGCGTAAACTAATGTAACTTCTCATAGAATGATCGTCAGCTCCGACAAATAACATAATTATCCTATTAAAGCTTGGCTCTCTCCGCTAGCCATACCGGTTTTGTGACGTCATAGGCGAGAAATTACATGCAGTAAGTTTCTTGCAACACGTATCTTTGATTTCTAATTTTACCTGAAAAATACAATGATTTTATAATCTTGAAACCTGTAAAATGTGCAGAAAACTGAGATATCTGACCAATATGTCTCGTAGAATGGCAAAATAATTCTTGAAATAATTGGTCATTTTTCAGCCATTTGAACTATCGTGATCGTTCGAGTGTTTCTCAGGGAAAATAAAAAAATAAAGCTACATGTTGCAAGAAACTTTTTGTATGCCATTTCTTGCTTCTGACGTCATAAAACAATATAGCCGCCCGAATAGTAGTCAAGCCTTAACACCGTTTAATAAAGTACAGTCTATATAAAATTAGATTCCAGAATCTAGAATTATATGAGATTAATGATTTTTTTCTAAAATTTCGGTGAAAGATAAATAAGAACGAAACGAAATATAATACAGTAAGAACAATAAGCAAAGCACAAGTCACGTATAACAAAGTGACGTATAAGCGAAAATAAACAATAGCGATAAACAGCGATAATTGGAACAAACAACTCTCACGGATTCTAGTAATGATAATGATATCTGAGATGCTGATACTGAGAATTCTGAAATATGGTTGTTTAACGAATGTCTTCCTTCGCTTAAAATTTATACGAAGTAGAATCGTGTTAGCAGTTCTGCGGGAAGATTCGCACTAGTCAATTCGGTTCTCAAATTCGCGGGAATTTGAAGTTAGTATTGTTCGTAACTGCATGCGTCCGTGGTTCATGTATTGGAATGACCAGTATATAAATTAGTATATTATCGAGAGGTAAGTCTTGAATTATGGCTCCACGTGGGGAATAATATGCCGGTAAAAATATAGGATATACGTTAAGGATATTCGGGGACGAATATAGTCAGGCTAGTCGAGTTAGTAGGCGATCAAGCGAGGAACGGATCATCTTGATAATTAAGATCTATAAAAGAAAGAAAGAAAATTTATCGGAGCGAGAGTAACTTAATTGGTAGAGCAATCGCCTGGCAAATGAAGGTTCTCGAGTTCAATTCTCAGCAACCTCGCGTTCCCGGCATATTTTTTCTCTTCCTCTTATAGATCTTAATTGTCAAGATGATTTATTCCTAGCTTAATCGCCTGCAATATCTTTCAGAGTGTACTAAACTTGAAAAATGCACAATCGGGGGCCGCGACTTTTAAACTAATAAACGCATGCAGTTCGTAGATAAATAATTAACGAAAAAAAAGAAGAAACGATGAAAGGTTGATATTTCATGTTTTCTTCAAACACAGTAATATAAACACAATAAGTCATGTCCGTCACGAAATGTTTGCATTATCTGCAAAACAAAACGTAGTGCCTTTGGAACCTTGATAATTATACAGTAGCGATTCTGTGCTCTCTCGACATTCAGAAGGCTCAGCGTAAAGAGCATTCAGCGGGGTCAGCATGGATCATAGGACAGAAAAAGTGGTAACCAAGAACACTATGTGGCCTCAGTGGGTCGCTGGTATTGGAGGTAAGATATATTCGTGCATTCAAACGAGAGAGTCTATTACTTTCGAATATATTAATTAAATATGCCTTACGTGAGGTTTTTCTATAATTCACCGATATTCATGTGAAGATTTCTACCTGCGCGAATTTCTACGTCTAGTCGAAGAGAGAAAGAACCATCGAAACTAAAAAAGAAACTCTGCGGAAAAGTAATCGTGAATACAATGAATTGCCGATTGAACTCGGCGGCTAATGAGCAACTGGCTTGATTCCAGTGGCTTTTTTATTGCTACAAATCGGATTATCGGTCACTTGGAGCTCGCCGTACATCGCCTATCTGATTTCTCCCGAATCTCACATTTCAATAACAATGAACGAAGCATCTTGGGTAGTTTCCCTGTTAAATTTGGGCCGACTGGTCGGTGCGATTTTCGGTTCCGTCGCCGTCAACTACTTTGGCAGCAAGACAACAGTCCTCGTCACTAGTTTTCCGATGGCATTATGCTGGATCTTCACGATCGTAGCTGACCGGGTAGAATGGCTGTACGCTGCCAGATCTTTAGCCGGCATTAGCCTGGGGATGACGTACAGCAGTTTCTCGCTCTACCTAGGAGAGATCGCAGATCCTGCCATTCGCGGAGCTCTGATTGTTCTAGGTATGCTAATGCGCGCGTGAGTAAATCCTCGTCAATATTTATGCAACGCAATTTCAAGGAATCGCGAAAAACACGAGAGAACCGAAGAATTTCGAGACGTTAGAAACAACCGTAGAACTTTCGTAAGTGTAAATATTTTCGAGCAAAAGTGTTTTTCAGATACAATCATGACGCGAATTAGTGTGTGCAAATGATTAATAAGAGCCGTTAAAAACGATTGCGTCTATGAGATAGCAAAGTAACGAGATAACCTATTTTTGAACGTACTGTTATATTGCTCTATTTTTCAATAGTAATAAGACGAGGCATATCACGCAATTGAAAGCTTCCGAGCGAATTTAAACCTTAATTTAATCCAAAGCGCATCGAATATATTATTCGTCCAAAAGCTCCTGCGAATATTGAGAAATCTCGGGAACTGCGTGCGTGTGCGTGTATGAATGCTAATATATCGGAGTTATTAGAGTTATTAATAGATAACTATGTGTGCAAATTAACAAGGAACGCTTCTTTCTTACAGCTACGAGCGGATTAACGATAGGCAACACGATGATTTCCATTATGGGCGCGTACTTAACGATGAAATTTTCCGCAATATTGTGCCTCCTGCTTTGCGTCATAGTGATGATCATTTTCTTCTGGTTGCCGGAATCACCACACTACTTCGTCAAGATCAAGCAAGAGGACAAAGCGCGAATGTCGCTGCTCTGGTACAATCGCGGCTGCGACGTAGACAAGGAGCTGCACACCTTGAAGAAATTCATCGAGGCCAATAACAATCTATCTTTCGTGAACGTTCTGGAGGAATTCAAGCATAGGCACATCAGGAAGGCGTTAATACTCATAATGGTCCTCTTCATGTACAGCATGATGTGTGGCTTGAACAACATAGTCTTCTACATGGAAATCATTCTGAGAAACGCGCAAGTGACCATCATTAGACCAGCGATAGTCGTGATCATCGTCATGGCTTGCGGGATCATCAGCTCCATATTCTCTATTTTCCTTATCGACAAGTTCGGCCGGCGGATTTTGATGTTAACCTCCAGCCTAGCTTGTAGCATTTCGGTGGCCTGTCTCGCCATACAGTTCCAGCTCCTCAACGCGGGCTACGATGCCGTGATTTTGCAGGGTTTGCCGATCTTCGCTACGATGTTATTCCAAATGTCTGTCTTCGTGGGTGTGCTCTCGATACCCAACACGATGCTTGGTGAGATTTTTCCACCGCACGTCAAGTGCGTGGCCTCATGTTTCACCAGCATCGCCGCTGCTATCTTCTCTTTCATATCCACGTCGACTTATCAACCTCTCATCAACCTGATCACCGAGAAATACACGTTCTACGTTTACGCGGCGATACTGTTTACCGCGATCCCGTACACGCTACTGTGCGTACCCGAGACAAAGGGCAAATCATTACAGCAGATTCAAAAAGAACTGATGAACAAATCGAGCCTATCATTGAGCGACATATAAAATGAATTATCCCCGCCGAATCATTTAGTTAATTCTCGACGAGACAACATTCGTTTTCTCGTGTTCGCTGTGAATATTTTTTTTCTTTTTACGGAGTATCAATGTCTCCTTCGGATCACTGTGACGTAAATGACATAACTATCATACATAATCGTATTTTCTCGCGATAACTTTAATCGTTACTAACGATGAATTGGCATATAATAGAATATAAATCAGTTACTGTTTTGTGGAAAGCATGAATACGCGTAATATGTTGAAATGTTTTTTATGTGCATGCATGCATGTGTACGTGTGTGCGTGTGTGTGTTTGGTTTTGATAAAATGATGTGTACATTTATATTATGTGTGTACGTCCTCTTTATATACAATTGTATTAAATCTTAAGATCGTATTAGATTGCAAAAGAGAGAGAGAATATATGTACTTTCTTTAATTATGTCAGAATTCTTTGGCCGCAACAGAGATTACACCCAGTGTCGGCAAAAAATTACACCCGTCGATGTAGCAATGAACGGCGAGCGATAAAATTAGGCGCGACAGCGGCGCAATTTCGCAACATAATGGCGACTGATTTACCAGGTTGCAAAGCACACCTATCTCAATCTCCCCTGAACATTATGATTATGTTAGCGGAGATCTTTTCGTCGGCAAACAATTACTTTACGTGATTCTCGTTGAAAATAGGAGAGCGGGCATACGATCTCACGAAATATGAAATGCATTTAATTTTCGTCGCTTTCACGCACAATGTAGTAAATCATCGGTACTTCGCGGACTCGCGAGATTCTGGAAATTTCGAATGACGAAACGGCAGTCTCTCTTTAGGAACGGGAGGACGGTGGGAGAAAATGTGGGGAGTGACTTTGGACAAATAGGTCCTTTTCTCTCTCGCTCTCTCCCGTTCGTTTCGCTGTACTGTGCGTCGCAGATAAATGCACGGCGTAATGAGAGTGGTCTTCACGAGCTGTTCCCAAACTGGTATCTCCCCGAAACTCGAGGCACAATTAAGCAGCAGTCGCGAGGAGGCCCATCAATGGAGCCCGTTGTGTGTCGTTCCGTCTTATTTCTTCGCTAACCGCGGAACTATTTTTTCCTTCTTCTCTCTCTTTCGTTGACGGACGTGGAACGTGACGTATCAGCGGCGAAACTCGCTCGGCCGGTTTCATATTTTCAAGAGACGACATTTCGAGCCAGTGCTTATTGGCGACGACATTAGACGTACTGTGGGAATTAAATTAGCCACTATCTTATCTCGCAAAGGTCATTGCCGAATGCCATTTTTTATCGCTGCACGAATAAATTACGTGAAATCAACACTTGCGGCGCTATCGTAAACATGCCTTGTTAATTCGAGAATAAACTTTGCAATCACGTTACCAAACAGATCACAGCGTTCAAACTAGGTAAATACTGCAATAAATGTGCTGTGCAGAGCAAATAAACGCAACGTGGAGGTTTTACGGAGAAAACGCGTTAAGAGGAGATACCGTAGCGAGGAAAACTTAGCGCGACAAATATTTAAAGATGTACAGAGCAAGGTGATGCAGTGTGTAATGACGCGGTGTAGAAAGTTTGTATTGTTTTCCGTCGAGTCTGCCTGTTAGTTTTAATTCTATCGACTTCTCATTAATTTTCAGGACGTTGGGTCTTCGCGTAATAAATTCACCAGCGATATTTGACAGAGCATCAAGCGCGCCGTGCCGACGTACTCTCTCTCTCTCTCAACACGGATTTTAAATTCATTACCGTAAAATACGATTATGCTGTGCGAGAGGTGCATAAACCAATAACTGCAACCACCGCATCATGGCCAAACGTTGCATACGCGTAACGCCCTGTAATGTACCAATTGAATTACGGTGGCGGGCTACGCGCGTACATTTGCTTGGATCGAGACACTTACGTTTTATTTCCGTACACCCGGCTTTATCTTGGCGCAAGCAGCCGGTAGAATCCCTTTTTTACAAAGTAGGAGCAAAGCTCCCCGGATCCAGCGCGCGATGGAATGTTCAGCGAGAAGAATTGCTCGTGCAAAAGTAAAGCCGAGCGAAGAAACCGGCGTTGTACTCGTGGCGTTGTTTAAATAACACGTTGCCAAGTACGCGCGCGTAAAATTCTAGGTAGATTGCGTGATTTATTCGAAAACAAGCGGAAACTCACTCTCTCTCTCTCTCTCTCTCTCTCCATCTATCTCTTTCTCCTCCTCTTTCTCTTTCTTTCTTTCTTTCTCGCCCGCGCATGCGGAGGGCACTCGGTTCTACTTAATTTAGATAGCAACGGATACCGTCCGTTCCTCTTATCTGTGCCTGCACTTCCTTTACGACTTTTCATTCGTTTATTTTGCTACGGTCGTTGCAGTAATTTAGTACTCGTAAAAAAAAGCCTATCGTAAAGGTTCTTACCGTGGGATTAGATGCGACAATTTACGAAGCGAAGACCGAGCGCTCAATGAACTCGAGAACGAGAGGAAAATCACTTACTTATGATCTGCGATCGACGTAATACGCCAAGCCGAGATAACTGTTCTTATTAATTAATTGAATCGCACGTGCGGAGCGGGATAAAGAACAGAGCTGAGAATAACAGCGCTCGTTTTCAGCGCGTTATATCGCGCCTTTACAATGGTGTGCGCGCGGTTTCATCCGGAGCTGCGGCTCGGCGCGATGCGCATTCCAAGTTAGCGGAGCAATTTAAAGCCGTTAACTCTGACGCTCGACTAACGCTGTCCTGGGAGTTAAAAGCGAACGGATAAATTAAATGCGCTTCCAGCGTCGCGCAAATATTTGTTATTGTTTAGTCGGCGCGGCCGATGAATGAGCAAGCGAAATTTACTTTGCCGCACAATTACTGCAACTTTCCGCGAAAACGGCGCCGATCGAGCGCGCGGGGCGTCTTTCGCTGCCGCGGGAGAAAGTTTATCAAACCGCGTAACGAGCGGAGAGCGCGTAATTGCTAGCCAAGCGCAAACTCGATTGTCCCCCGAGAAGCCTTCACCGTCCGCTACGGAACTACCAATCACATTAGACCTTGTCTGCAAGTAAATCCCGAGACAATTATCCCCCCTCCCCCGCCCGCCGTTAATCGAGTATTCATATTTCACGTTAACAGTCATTTTGGCGGCCGACGTTAACGGCCGTATTATAGTGCGCTTGAGTTCGTACGATATAATACCATTCGACGGTTCATTGACAATGAGTTTGCCGAACTCGTGCAATTAGACGCAGTGTTTGGCGCCAATTTCACGTATAATCGAAGCGGCGGGGAAATTTCAACGCGAGAATAAATCGCGCTTCTCGAAACCGGCGATTGTATCGCGAACAGGACGTTCGGATATGGTTCCGTCAAATGAACCGACGAA
The DNA here is from genome assembly GCF_001313825.1 of Dinoponera quadriceps. NCBI lineage: Eukaryota > Metazoa > Arthropoda > Insecta > Hymenoptera > Formicidae > Dinoponera > Dinoponera quadriceps. Next base: position 1,090,184 of record NW_014554799.1, on the reverse strand, counting down.
AGTCTCTTGGCCGATTCTTTATTTCGCGAATAAATCAGCGACGGCGATCCATCCTGATTACCGCGCAGTCACTCGGTGGAAACGGACGGAAGGGTTTATGCTCGTCGTGCTCGAAACGCCATTCGTTTCTCGGCGTTCGCCTAAATCCGACGCGCGCGCGTTTAATTTGCGCGGAAGCTATCCTTCACAAGCTACGGGAAATGAGGACATTTTCATCCGTGTAAAGAAAACAGCCCGTCCATTTGAGGTCCGAAAACGAACAGACGCGGGGGCAATAGCGGAAATTCGGGGCACCCGCGAGTCAAGTAACGAACCCTCGCGTTTTTGCAACGCAATTACCTGTCGCCGACGATCGCCTCCCCGAGTTTTCTCCAAGTTTCTCCCGTTCACCGTCGTCCACGGGACCTTACAATCCAACGAAACCTGAGAGGATCGTTTTGCTTCGTACGCTATTGGAATATGGCGCTTCTCGTTTTCCTCGAGCGCAAGCTATCCGATCGACCGCGAGAATCGAAGAAATCGTCGAACGATGCCTCGCTTCCTGACGCGCGAAATCGGCCGTAGTTTAATCCGTTCACGCGCTAATGCCAGTTTTCCGTCTGTATTTACGCGCGATTATTTTCATACAAGTGAAATCAAGAGCGTTGAGAAGCACAAAATTGCGCGTGCGTGAAAGAAGGGAGAAATTTATCTCCCGGCTCCTCTCTCTTTGTCTCTGACGAGCGAGTTTATGGTTAACGTACGAGTTTACGGTTTTTTATAAAAAAAAAAAATCATCATTGTGTTTAGTTATCACATAATAATCATCATTACGATTCTTCGCGCGTTTCCGCAAATAATACCATCATTACTGTTCGCGAACTATTTAATCGAACACTTGTCCAAAAGTTGCGACCAAAAGTACCGATATTACGTGAAATTACGCGTAACATGTTACAATCAAAGTTGCACGCTGGAAGGCTAGAAATGAAACTCCGCTTCGGATTTAAGCGTATCGCGTACACGGTGAAGCATAACAATCACGCGCAACAAATTGCCGGAATAGAAATAACGACATGTCCATATTGGCTTTGATATCGGTGCAACGCGCATTAGTTCTAGTAACCTGTGCAAAACAGCACATAACCAGCCCCGTTAACGAGAGAGCGGTGTATATATCAAATTGCAATGTATTATTGCGAAATGGAACGCCAGTTTTAAACAACTAGTCGACCGCAGATCGGCAACACTCCGCAAATCCGTCCACCGTCACGCCGTGCCGTCCGTTCCATCCGGAAAACAAATGTAAATCGACCGTACGAAGGACAATTTCCATTGCAAAAAGAGCTTCCGCGATGAAAAGAGAAAATAAGAGAAAGAGAGAAGAGGAAGGGACGGGGGTGAGACAAAAAGAGAGAGAGGGAGAGACGGAGAGAAATATTCTCGAGCGTAACCGAGATGCGGACCAGTGGCGTTTCGCGTAAAAAGAACGGTTTTGGTTGACCGCCAAGTTGCGGTCACAGTCAATGGAACTATGCGAGGGTGGAGATATATGGAGAGAAGGAGGGAGAGAAAGAGAGAGATAGAGAGAGGGAGACACCGGCAAAGAAAGGTCGCCGACCCACATTTCGGTGGCACAACTTTCGACGGTCCGAAGGAAGCAGCTTACCCTGCTTCTTGTTTCGAGCGGATCAATGATACTCGCGGCTGACCACACATTGTGTTGCGTCCTTGTAAATTCCATTTTCCACGTGGAACCGTCGGTCAACTTCGCGGACACCACCGTGACCTATCGCCACCCACAACGACACAATTCGCAATCAAATTCGCGCTAATAATTTAGCGCCCATTGGGACCGTTCGACCCGCGACTCTTCGAAAAGCGGGCGTGAGAGAAAAGCTGCACTTTCACCGACTTCCGATTAATATCGATTAACGGTGAGTAACGAGAGAAAGGGATTCGTGAGTTTCGCTCTCATTAGAAGATTTCGAATTTCGCGGGCGAGCGAGACATGAAACTGTCGCGAAAAGTCGCGTACTTCCGATTTTAGAAACGTTCACGATCGTGATTGGAAACGAATTTATCTTCGCGATTTCAGTAAAGCCTACCAAAGGAGATCGATAATCACGGGAGATAATTAATAATCGGCCCTTGCTCCGTACGGCCTGATACTTGCAAGAAGGAAGATTAAAAGAGAACAGATCTACACGTTACGTAGTACGCCGTACCTAGTACGTGAATATTTACACAAGGGAAATGAGAAGCTGCAGGAAACGAGCGGAAGTGAGGATTCGCGTGGGACTGATCGTCCGCCCGATGGCACTCTCGTGCCAATATTCCTTTCTAGTCCATTTCCACGTCCTCTTCCTGCTCACTTTGTTCCGTGCGCGTGCTTTTTTCTTTTCTTCTCGTTTTTCCCCCTTTTTTCTAGTATTTTCTCCGCGCGCGTGCTTCTCTCTTTTCTTCTCGTTTTCCCTCTTTTTTCCTAGTATTTTCTCCGCGCACGCCACTCTCTGTCACTCCGCCACCCCCGGCAGACGCCAAATATGTCGTTACTTATATTGCCGGCTTATACATCTCGCGAACAACCTGGTGCCTTTTTTTTTTTAAGAATCTCCTATCACATAAAAGGATTTTTGTTCGAAGAACAAAATCAGCCAGGCTGTGGCAGACTTAATATCTTTCAAATGCACGTACTAAGATCCTTCATGCAATCCCCCCTCCCCCCTACATTGTAACTATTTATATTACTCGCCGATTGAAAATTCATGAATGGCGAATGTTGCAATAATCAAACTTGTAGCAAAAGCGTGCTTCACAAGGCGACTCAAATTTCAAACGTAATTCTGCAGTCGCGCCTAACCATACATCAATGTCAGCGTTTTCTTGTTTGAAGGAAGTCAGAAAGTGCAGCTGTTTACAAAATGCTTTCATGTATTCGACGGTGTCGTCATATGCCTCTGAGCCCGATGGCGAGGCAAGCCCGAGCAACGATCCATCTTAATTCACGGTGGACGCGCACAAGTAATTAGCCCAATTAATATCAGCCGGCGGAACTTACGGTGATTGACCGAGCTAACGAACAATCGCGATTAACCTAATTAACGTCTCGGCAATGCCGGCCGTTCTAATGACTTCGATCGCCAGCAGTCAAGGTCGGTGATCTGCGATCACCATTTTCGGAAAAACGATCGCGGATTGACTGTCGCGTCTATACCGTCCCCGGTCGCCGGTGTAATCAAGGTCTGAAACTAATTGCCGCGAAATCGCGCGGAACTTCGCACTGAGGAAGCGCTATCGATCCAGCCGCGGGCACACAAGACGCCGCGACTCCGCGAACGTTAATATCTCCGAGACTCCCCTATCTCTCTCTCAGTATATTAAATCCTCGAACATAACGATACATTTAATTCCTTTTCCGACTGTCTCGTGTAACTTTGTCGCGGTAACAGTACGGCGAAAATGAAATCCGGATTAAATTTGTACAACGCCGCGACAAGTTTCGAGATAGAGCGAAGAACCGCCGTTGCTCTGCCGGCGAGAATAAGTCTCTCGGCGGAGAGAAAGAGTCGGAAGTGGAAAGAGTCGAGCACGAGCCAGACAGCGCGCGACGAGAGTCGTCCCGGCAAGTCGATCCGGAGTGCGGACCCCGTATCCTCCATATGCGATTACCCTGGGCGGAAACACGGCGAAGAGCGGGTTACGATGCCAACGGGAATATCCCTTTTGGCCGTATCGCGACTTCCCTCGTTCTCTTTATCCCTCGACTTCCTTCGCGCGCATTCGCGATCGCGCGTCGCCGCGGCGAAATGAAATACGGCCGGTCCTCCCGCGGGAGTTGATCCCGAACACTCTCCAGATTACGCGGCCTCCCGAGAAAGTATCCTCCCCCCCCCCAAAATGTCGAGGTGAATTCGAGATGCGATGAAACGACAAGCAGGCCTCGTTAGCAGTATGAATCTGCGACGACAGATAACGAATCGTGAATCGCGAATGAATTCGGTAAGAGAAAGCGGCTTACACCCGACGGTGAACGTGATGAAAGTACATTTTACTTTTTATATATTTGTATAAAAGGTTTCTTGTTAAATATATCAGATTTTTATATAAGGTTACTTTTCTATTACATTCATGTAAGATCGAGATATTAAACTGCATTTTTTATCCAAGTATTCATAAACTAACGAGTCTTAAATCATTAACGAGACTGAAATGTAGAAGGGAAAAATTAGTCATCCCTAAAAATTAAGCACTCGATGATAAAACACATTCTCCCGGAGAAATTTGTTTTGGATGCGATAGTGTGTTTGTCGAGAGGCATTTAAACGTCTCGAGAATCCGGTAACGAGTTANATGGAGGGTCAGACAGGGAGAGAGAGAGAGAGAGGGGGAGGGGTGAGGAGGGGGGGGGGGAGAAAGAGAGAGAGAGAGAGAGAGAGAGAGAGAGCTTTTGCGGGCTTTGAACTCGCAGGGGCGACCGCGTTGCCTCGCAGATGGAGTCTAAGGAGACGCCAAGGTTCACCACTCGTCCCTCGAGAGCTTTACTCGCCTCTAGAACTCTCGAGCACTTGGTTAACACAAGGTAATTCCGCTGCGACGCAGCGTCTTTGAGGCGCACGTCTATTCGCAATATCCTGATGACCTCGAAGAAAATTAAATAGTCATCCAATATACTTCGCAGTCGAAATAAATAAATTCGAGCAAGACTGATCAAAGGCCGTGCGCATGCATGCGCGCGCACCGAAGTTAATAATTAATACGCAGCTGTTGGATTCACACGCGAAGCATTGTCCGCGTCCAACATCGGATGGCGGCGAACAAGTGTCCGCACTCATATATAGACGCTCAGCGGGAGACGCACGGACAAAATTGTGGTGTTAGAAATTTACATTTTTGCGAAACTCGTTCTTTCCGATATTTCTGCGACGCACGTTGCTGAAGCGTCACTGTTTTTTCAGTCGTCGATATCGGAGCAATCAAATCTGCGTGGGACGCACAGTGGGAAATACAGTGGAATAATAATACTTCTCGATGCACTCGGGGCAAGAGGAAGAGAGAGAAGTGCCGGTTATTTATATTAAATTTACATTAAATACGTATGAGGTATGGAAAATGAAATAGAATGCAGAATAAACGGATTTACAGATTAAACTACTCCGCGCGCCGTAAAGTTCGCAAAAATAATAAAAGCGGAGGAAGCCGAAGGGCGAGCAGTTTCATCGCAACGGCGTGTCGTAAATGTTCATGCTTCACATGCATCCGCACGTGTTGCGGAGTCACGTTTAACTTTCGGTCCGAGCATCAAATCACGGAACCCTTGGGGCTACAGTTTACTCCGCCCGATGCAGGAAACGCGTCCACTTCCTCTCCAGAATTCAAAGGAGTGCGCACGGCGCGAGGGGAAATACGGCTTTCCGCGCGTTGCCGCACATAAATATTTGAGAAGTAACGCGCTTATAACGGATGTAGTATTTTCCATAAGCAAACGCATCAATATTTCAAAACGGCGGGAAAGAAGTCCACACGAACATTTTCGGCGCACCGAGAAAAAAATGTTTGGTATTTGTAACTATAATCATCATAGTGAAAGAATTCTAATCAGAACCATTTTTCTAATAAGTGTTATTATATTATTAATGATAATAACTTTACATGCATATTACTATTTTTGTGGTTTAAAAAAAGAGTACAGTTAAAAAGGGTATAGTTGGGGTCGAGATAACTAGAATTTCCTTCAGTGCGGTAGTGTGCTGTCACGCAATCGCGTAGATGAACGATTTCTACAGAGAAAGGAGAAGAGGAAAGCAAATATCCACTTATTCCAGTGAAAGTGTCGCAACGTGTAAATATGCCTTTGTACGTATTCTTCGTAAAATCTGGAAAATCTCTCCCTGCGTCTCTCTTTACATTCGCAAATAACGGAACAGAAACGTTGAGTCTCGCGATAAGTTTCAGCGCTTTACAATGATTATACGTAGAGACCCGCGACGCGAGTTTCACTTCGAGAAACTCACCTTAATCCGTTACTTTATGCAACTTTGCTTTTAAAAGAGCCACTTCGGACGACATCTATGGCGAGGTGTGGCATCTCAATTTTCGTTTAGTCTCTCGTATATATATTATATATATATATATATATATATATGTGTATTACACATACACATGTATATATACATATATTTACATATTTCGATGGAAGCGTAATTCTTGTAAAAAAAATTTGCAACCGCTCGTAATTTTCAAGATGTAAGGAGATTGCCCGAAAGAGATAATACGGTACAGCGCTCTGCCTGCCGGAAGGAAAATGCCGGAAGGAGAAGATTTTACGAAGAAAAATGCGCAGCTAGATTAAAAAACGTACATACACAGAACGAGTGCACCGGCGCGTACAACCGGATATGTGCAACGTTGCGTGGCGCAATATAGCCTTACTAAACCGATTAAAGGATCGTATTCGATGCACAACGGCAGTGAATAAAAGGGCGGATAAGTGTCATAAACGAGACAAGACCGGGCGCAAAGGCACGAGGGGAGAGCTTTGTGAAAAACGTGACCGGTTTACCCCGAGTTTATCCCACGGCTTCTCCACTTCGGGGATTCGCGAACTTATCTATCTCCTTGTAGAAATCTCACCGAATCTTCCCAGGAGAGGATTTAGCTAGGCGCGATAAAGCGAATCCGCAGTTACGCCCGCGGCCGCGCGCGAATTATATCGCCGGGCCTGCCCGTAGAACACGAAGAAATAATCGCGACGGCGTCGCGGCCGACCGCGAGAGCTTGCCTCTTTCTATTCTCTATTCCTCGAGTCCAGTTATCGTCCGGTAAAACACTGGCCACGAAGAAAGCGAAAAAGCCCGGCTGCTGAAGGTTTGACGAGCAATGTTTGGCGACGCGCGAAAAGACAGTCGACACGACCGTTACTTCATCTATGCGGATATTCGACTTTATTCGAAGGGAGCAGAGAATTCTTCAAGGCGAAAAGATTGAGGACTGGATGCAATGCTCGTACGAGGAAAGAAGATGAAGTATCTTCTGGATTCCTCTGATCGACAGAACGTGCGTCGGAAATACCTGCGGTGAAAATATCCGTCTGTGAATTTCGAGCTAACGACGCATGCCGATGATATTCAACGAAGTCAGAACGGCGAATGCGCGCTGGAAAGTACGAAACAATTCTGCTCGCGCTGAAAGATGTTCGGCAACGAGTCGACAGCTGGCGAGAAACAATAGTAAGCGGAAAAGGCGCGGGACCGATCGGACGAAACCAACGAGTTCCTGCCGTGAGAAACATAGGATGAGAGTCGAGTGCTTGCCGTTATTATTGCACGTGCTCGAACAACGACGGTTTCACGTCGTTCGGCGGGTCCTACGCGCATTAAGAGACTATAGAGTTTCAAGAATGCCGGGGCGCTTTAACCGTCGCTAAAGAGCATTTATAGTCTTCGCGAAGAAAGGGCCGTGCTTTCGAGATTGGATCTGATGAATAAAATGTTACGCTCGAGCGCCTCGGCATTCTCCCGGACCATTCTAGTAGCTGCAAATTCTGCCAGAAGTACGCGAGAGGTCCGCGAGAGCAAACGCAAGTTCTCTGCGTATACATAGTAGCCCGAGGAAAGAACAGGGTGTACCTGTGTGTCGCCGTATCGCTTTAATTGAATTTCTCCCTAAAGACCCGGTTGAAATTCTTCATACTGCGCTGCGACAAAAATCGTTGGAAAATCTTCGCGCACTCCGCACAATTTCTCGCGGAAAATCTCAGAGCAAGGAAAGACGATTGAGTTAATTGCATATTTTCTCTCACGTACTTATCGTTAATGCGAAAAAAGGACGGAACGAGGAAGGAAAGGCGGCGAAGGGTGAGATCGCATTAATTGCAGAAATCACATCATATACATTCGATCACCGTAATTTTCACATATTTCGCGAGACAGTCACTACCACACAATCGCGCGCAGCGACATTCGCTGTTTATCGCGTGAATCTGTTAACGCGTCAGTTAATTGCTCGGATACGCGGGATGGCTATTTGTACGGTCAATAATACGTCGCGGCAATTAACATGGCTGAATAATCAATACAGTTTAACTTTAATTCCCGGGAATTTCGCGCGCGATATTTCGCACACCTGACTCGTTCCGTTACCGATGATTCGGTCATTATCGATTTATCGTGGGATAAAAATTCGGGTGAACGGTACTCTAACGCGCAGAGAGCCGTCGAAAGCTTCCATGTGTTTTCCATGCACTCGCTTGATATCGCGTTACCTCGCGCAATCCATACTAACGCAAGTGATTAAAATGTTTGTATAACATAATTTCCGGCGAAAGTTTTTAATTCTAGATACATAATTTTTTATCGTTCATTTAAATGGCACATATACGCACTATCTACCATTCCATACATCTTGACGCTTGAGACAAAAAGTTTTTAACCAATATTAACCCTTTGCACTCCGCTGTCGCCGTAGCGGCGACATGGTTGTTTTGCTGCCTCGGCACTTTAAGAAATTTTAAGTCCTAAAATTTATGTTTTTCTTTTATAATATAAGTTAGAATATGTTTTGTTATAAAATAGCTAAGAAATAAAAATTTTGTTTTATTGAAACGACTCTATTTTTCTTCTACATCATAGGTATGTACTTGGAACTAATAGCCTCTATGCATTACTAGGCTGGAGTGCAAAGGGTTAAAGGGATGTCATACTTGAGAATTTTACCGACAGAATACTGCTTTTTTTCTGCAAAGTTTACGTCTCTCATTGGTTGTACAAAATTAGAAATTCTTTTAGAGTGAAAGTATAGTGCAAGTACGCGAAAACGAATTGAAACATTACTCAATACGTGACGATCAAAAATTTTAAAATTGACATTTTTAGTTATCAATTAGCGCAAATAATTACGTGATACAGAAATCCTATAGCTTATATGTATCGAATGCGTCAATGTTCTAATCAGGAAACTTTCAAAGAACATCTTTATATCTTTATATCTTTTCAATCGAATTTAGAGATCTAAGATATGAAAAGTTGGCGAAAAATTGTTATACATTTTCTCGTATACATCGTACTCACATTTACGTAAGATATATACATATGCACAAAATACAAAAAGAGTAGCGTGAACGTGTTTATATGACATATCATTTTAAGTATCGCTTTTATGTTATCAACGCTTATCAAGTTCGTCAACGACTATGACATCCCTTTAAAACACGATAAGAAAAAGTGCTTCGCGAAATCATTTTTCTCGATGATCCAATTAAAAATATCGGAAATGTACAGTTGATATTCCGCGCAGCGATTAAAAAAGTAGTTTAATCCCGACCTAAGCTTTAATGTGCGAGGAGCGAGAGCGCAAACATGCTCTAAATCATTAAATCGCAGGCTGAGAAACTACCTGAAAGTATACGGAAAATATCCCCGACGTCGCGCCGGAGCAGTTTCGAGTTTCACCGCGCGTGCGGCTACCGGGAGATATTTTCTACCCTCAAGGTACGTCAAAATTGCGAAGTTTCGAATCAGCGACGGAAGGTATCCTTTTTCATACGACCGGAAGATCGTTTCTCATTGCCTGGATAAGCCCTGCTACCGATCCGAAATGATTATGTTTGGCAAACGTGATCGGCAAACGGGTCTCGTCAGCGATCGAGTAATATTCCACTTCTTGATATTCTGGCTTTCCTCAAAGAGAGCGGGCGCGGTATTGCGAATTTTCTATTAATTCAGTAAAGCATCAGCAGAAGCAATAGTATTCTAGCATACATTTATTCACGATCTACGGCACAAGAAATCATCGACGACTCCGTTCTTTTCGCGGACAGTATGATGTAACCTGATCCTTCGACTCGGTAAAATAACTTGCTGATATGAGCAATATTTTCCGGGCGTTTTCGAAAATTCCCCCCGGGAAATCTTTTACGAAAAATTAGAATGTGACGGGCTGTGGCAAATCCAGAGGGAACCGGGATCTCTGGGTCAAATTTTTTAAATATTGCATCGTCACGTGCGCGGCGACGTGCGCTCGTAGTCGCAGCTGCAATATGTTTGTACGTGACCGATGTGGCGAGAACGACGGCGCGGCTTGTCTCGCTGATGATACTCGAAATTATTTGACGATAGAAATTAAGCGCGACGTTGAAGACTGTTCGTATAAAATGCTCACCTGAACGATAATTGCCAATTTAATCGTGTGTCCTGTATAAAATATGTGGATTTTAATCGAATGGAAAAAAGAGAGAGAGAGAGAGAAAACTGCATGTATGATGTGCGTGTTAAGCAATGTAGAATCGATGTACTATCTTCAACCGTACTGACCGAAGAAAATATGACTCGCCATAATGTCACAACGACTACCGAACACTGCTGAGGCTGCAGTTTACACGGGCGCTAAGCGATTGGCACGCCGTAAATTGCCCTCCGACCTTTCGCACTCTCGCTTCCTTCTCGTCTTACTTCGTCCTTACAATTCCACGTGTTTTTGGTCCTTCGTGCGACATCGTTTATCCCTCCTAATTTTTCCTCGGAAACAGGTTGGCCCGACAAACACTTTCCTTGATATACGTGTACCTTCTGCTTCATCCTCGGATTAGGTTCCTTATTTTTCGCGATTCCCGCTCGTTAAGGTCTAAAAACCCATCTTTACCGAGTATTCGCTCGACCCTCGGTTCACATTCCAACGATCGTGCCTGAGTCGCGCATTTAACGTGTTTCCGGCACACCTCGACTTACCTCAAACGCGCGTCAAATATTCGTTTAAACCATGTTTCGCCGCATGCATCTAACTAACGTCTTAGCTCTTAGCGGAAAATCCGTGAGGAACGACGAGAAATTTTCGCCACTGCCGCGGGGACATCGCCGTAATATTTTTTCGTGCGCCGAGTGCAGTTATCCGTCTACCACGTTCCCCTCCCCGCGACTCCGCGGCCCTTTCGCCCTTCGGCAAGCCGGTTTGCCGAGCAAACGCCCTTCCAGCATCTTCATTTCCTGCCACTTCCTCGCCGTTTTCCCCGGACCGGCCCAATAAATATCTTTTTCCCTCGAAGAGACACGAGGGCTCGTCGTTGTGCCTCCGGGTCGTCGCCCTCGAATCCCATGAGCTACCTCTTCGTCGCCGTCGTTGTCGCGGCGTCTGGCCCCGGGAACGTTGACTCTCCTTCGAAATTCTTCAATGAAATCCTCGAGAGTCGAAGTCCGAAGCTCCGGCGGCGTAAAGCCGACTCCCAGCATCGATCCGCCCACGAGATGAGCATCCTAGCCGGCGGGAAGACAGGAAGAAGAAGGTGCGCGCGCGGGGGAGAAAAAGACGCAGGTGTGGGTGGATACGTGGTGGGTGAATCGTTCGGTACGAGATAGTCGAAAGCGACCCTGAAGGATCGCGGAAGCTGCCAAGAGTTGGATAGCAGCGCCGGTGGTGGAGGAATGGTCGACTCCTGTAAATCCTTGATGGTGTAACACCAAGATGTATATCACCGTTGGCGAAGCTTACGGAGATGCGCGGTATGTATCTTATGAAATGTTTGTCGCATTCACCGAGAGACCGAATATCGTCGTTCTCGTATTTCGTCGTCTAGCGATAAAAAATGTATCATCGGAAAGACGATGCATCTCGAGCGACATTCGACTAACATAGCACTAACGATCGTGCCGTATTGTTACTGCCGGAGTTAAGGGCGGTCGGACGAGACGGTCGCGGTAACGGCATCGACTCCCGACACTTGGCAACGTATGTACGAGTCGCACGCTCGTTAAAATCGCGGATTGTTCGCATGCAGAAAATATTTACGAGACCCGGATCGGCTGCCAAGTCGCGGATTACCAAACAACGAGCACGCGGGCGCGCTTTCGCAACTTTGCCGCCGCGATCTTGGCGCGAGGCACGGCCCGAAACGTCGATTCGCGCTACGAGCTTTCGCGCCGACCGAGTTCGGCGATTTGATGAAAGTTCCGCTGGGTAACCGCTTCTTTCTTCGTTTCCGCGAGTTAGTAGGCCACGACGAATGTCAAGCTCACGTAATTCTTATCTGGCATGCGACCAATTTTTCGCGAACGCGACGTTCTCTGAGTCTAAGAAGGAATTCGAGTTACCAGTTGTACTTGTCAAAATTTTTACCCTGACTCGATCGTGAAATATTACGACCCGAGTGAAACATTCGTCGTAAATATTTAATCATATTATAAAACGATTTTGGCTAATAGCGAGCGCAAAAAGCCTGAATCGTGCGTGTTACGCGGGTAACAGAAATCCAACATTCCACGCCCGTAGATGTGCAAATGTGCACATGAACATTGCGGGTCCACTTCAAGCCCTCTTTAGTGACACAACTAAATTGGAAGCGGAACGACATGAGTATAAATACGCCAAAGAGGAGCACAAGGGAGGAGAGGGGGAAGGGAGGCATGCTTTGATATACTGACACCTACACTGTCATATGACATATGACGATATAGGTGTCGGTATCCCAAAGCACATCTTTCATTTTCAACAGACAGATTAATTTATCTAGGGTAGCGATTCACATTTCTATTCCTCTCAATAAAAAAATACAGATCTGAAATGTTACGGATAAATTCCTGACTGCGTAAAGAAACATAAAGTAGCTAGTTTTACCGGGGATCGAATCCTCGACTTCCAGTATCGCAGCCTGACGCCTTACCTACCGAGTTATGAACGCTGTTAAAAGGAACATAAGGTAGCTTCTCACCTAAATTCGTCCTTACGCGAATACATAAGTCGCGCACCTCGCGAATATTTGTCAACAGCTGTAACCGGATAGTTTCTTATAAAAAAAAGAATAAAATAAAAGGAAAAAAAGTGAGGGAAATATTTCGTAGCAATCTCTTGAAAGACCTTCAATAGTACCAACAACGCTGAAATCAACCTCACGTTCCTTCATTCGTTTCGGTATGCTTTACGACGCGAAGCCGTAAACGAAATGATAAGAAATTCCGTTATCGCGCCACCGACGCACCGCTATAAATCGGCAGCGAATCGATAAGAGGAGAGAAAGAGCAAAAACGAAATAAAGGGAAATAAGAAGAAGAAATAATGCCCCGCCGTTCGGATGAGTATGCATTAAGAAAGTACGGTGGTCTACGAGTATTGATTTCCTCGGAGTCTCGAAATAATTGAGAGGGGGCGCGTGAAAGCGGCGATACGATCGGATGCAGGTGCAAGATGCACGTAGCGGACCGTGGTACGAGGGTAAATGGTGGTGAGAAGGAGGAGGGGAAGGGGAAGGGAAGAGGGTGATACTCCAGTCGGGGGGTGCGCCGCCCGCTGGACGTGGAGGCCTCTAGGGTATTCAGTAGACGGAGGGCGGGAAGGTAGAGGCACGTAGATAGAAGCCCGTATCTGTACGATATACCGACACCCCATTCCTGCCGAATTTATGACCGAAGTAACTGCCAGACAGGCGAGCTCGTACATCCCGGCCGCGGTGTCAGAATTTGCGCCTACACGACCGCCTTACTTGCCTCGCGACAGTACAACTCCGCGCGAGGCGCGTTCGTCTTCGAGATATAATCCGCCGACCGATCGAAACTTCGTGGTAGATTTTCCAGAATCATCTCTCTCTCTCTCTCTTCGTCGGAAGAGAGAATCATTATGGCGGGTTTCACGCTGAACTACTCTCGTTAACCGCTATGATCGTTGCGTTTTAACTGATGGATATGTCGATATGTTAGACCACCACGAGCTCGCTCGTTTAGAGAAAGAGGAGAGCGTTAATTTTCTATTGATAGTTTCTGGGAAACTATTCGATATATATATAATGTGTGTATGTGTGTGTGTGTGTGTAAGAGATTGACAAGGATCTAACGGACCTTAACGTGTATGAATGTAGATACATATAATATAGTCGGTATCTCGCCGCGCGAGATTGTGCAAAGTAGCGAAGAAGCAAGGAGAGAAAATCGGCTTATTGCTCTGAACAATCGTTACTCGCTCCTCGAAACTCCGCGAACACGTGCATGAAACTGACTGGTCGACCTCATTGTCGGCTGATTCCTTTGTAAAAGATACAAAAGGAAGCCGGATAAAACACTCGATACACTTCGCTCGCGCACAATACAAACAAAGGTCGGAGAGTAACGAGAATTATCGTGCGGCCGTCTCTCGAGTAGATTAATCGTTCTCACGCTTTTCCTCGTTCCTTGGGATTTTATCGAACTGCAAGTCGGCGAAGCTCGACGGAGAAAAGGACAAAGAGATTTCCGGAGCACTTACGAGCGCGCATTCGCTGCTGATTTCCACTTAGATCCCGCGAAAGAAAGGCCTGCCGCGATGCCAGTTAGTACTGTGTTTCGATGATGACACTTTCCAACGATATTTTTCATCCTCTCCTTTTTTCCATTTTCTTCACCCCCCGTTCGCTCGAGCAGGCTGGAAAGACGGTGAGAGGCGCGCCAGTGAAATTTTCCGACGGAAACCCCGTCAACCGAAGAAAGATTCACGGCGACCATTATTCACAAACGATTTAGCGGCGGAATAATGAATACAACGATCTGTACGGCGAAAGAAGGCGCGAGATGCGCGGGAGCATGAAAGATGCCGCAGAAAGTTGAGGGCATCCCTCAAGCGTGCCGCTTCTGAGCGCCATTGGATGCGCCCGCCATGAAATCTTGAAAAAGCGTCGCGAAGTTCCCTCGTCGTTTCACGCCTAGCCTGACCCGACGTGTCGCCAGATCAGATTCGTGACATTATTATTGATATCCGTCGTATTGCGAACGAAGTTATCGCGTTCAAAGCACCCGACAATTTATATATATATGTAGTCTCTTTCTCTCTTTCTCTCTCCCTCTCTCTTTCTTTCTCGCGAGAATATCGACGGTTCCGCGTCACTTTGCGATTCTAACACTGTGAACTTGACAAAACGAAATCTGTCTGGTCGCGCGTACACAAGGTGTCCCCAACGAATATTCGCACAAATGACTCTGATTGGAAGACTTCGATGTCATTACACTTAGGGAAAAAAATGGGACAGCATTAATAAAGTTTTTTTCCACCAGATATACCGTAGATGATAAAGATATTACTTCTCGACAGTCAACGTCCGAGCGCCACGGAATAAATGAAGGGTCGATAAGCGGAGAGCGGCGTGGTAAAAAATGCGCGTCGGACGAGAAATTTTCAATTCGTCCGGAAGTTACGACCATTTCCAGTATCGTGATCAATACATTCCAGCAGAGGTGCCGGTACTCAGAGCATTTCCTTCTCTTTCTCTGCGCTGCCTTTCCCGTGCTACCCCTCGGCCCGCCACCTCCACCCTCGCATCGCGTTGCGTCATTGATGGACGCCAAAAACTTCGCCGATAAATCCGACTACGGCGAAACACGCTGCCGATTAACGATCCATTAAAGCTCTACGACGGAAAATGATCGACTCCGATATCTCATCTGACGGCCGCGCGCATTCCGATTTTTTTCGGAGCTTTCCGCTCCGGGGGAAGGCGAGCGACGACATGACGCAGCGATCACGAAATGAAGTAACAGTCCCCGCACTTTAATTAACGATGACTACGACGAGCGCGGCAACGGAGTTGTGATCAATACTTAAAATCGCAGAGAACGTTACGCGGCGCGCCGTTCTCCTTCGCGTTTCTCCTTCTCCTTTGTCGCGAGAACAATTTAATCGTGACTGGAAAAGACGATGTCGAGAATTAATGTAAATTTTTCCATAGCGCAACGTAAATCCGCTATTTGCGTTACGAAAGTGCAGCGAGCAAATGCGATTCGCGGGTATTTTCGCAGGGAAAGCTTCATACCGCGTGCAATGCGATTTTTATTCCACCTCATTTCTCTCTAAAGCTCACTTCATATAATTTAATCTAAAGCCTGTCGTTCTCGTAATTGACGACAGAATACGGGATAAAATTCTAATTTTTACGTGCCACGCATAACGCAGAAAACATTTCACGATTTATTAAATATATGTGCGTACACACACGCATATGCAATTCCGATGATACATGTTCATGTTTTCTCGCAAACATAATTCCATCCGGAGGTCGGTCGCACGAATTATAAATGAACGTAAAGCGAGCTTAGAATTCCACCGGGGCGAGCTTCCGTCGCGCTAACGGAAGCAAAAAAAAATGATATTTAAGATTCTGCTGGAGAAATCGATTTCCTGACCGTTGCGGACGAACCGGAACGCTCAGACGTCCCTTCGACCGCCTTGCGCCTTCATAAATGAATCAACCTGCACGCCCGGCTGTAAGTCACGAATAAAAAGCTCGGGATCGTAAAGTCTAAGAAACGTTTCTCGCGAAGTGTCGCACTCGCGACGTTAAACTCGCCTTTCGGGGGGAGGGATTTATGCACGCCGCAAAAACGCGAAATCTGCGAGGGGTGGCGTGGAATTTATGTCAGAACGCCGTAAATTTTATCAAAATTACGACTAACACATCGACGATCGATAGTTCCTTACGGCCGTACACTATATTCGGCATTAAAAAGGCAAACAAGATCCGTCCACAAAAGTAATTTTCCCGTTGCGCCACGAATTTCCCGTGGATTCTGGTAATAACAAAATTTCGCGCGACCGCATACGAACGATAATATCATTCGGCAGGGAGCCGATAGTCCACCCCGGTTCAACGTCCCACAAAACACGAAACCGCGTAACATTTCGAATGCCATTAATCGAATTTAATTGGGTTTCAATCAGAAGCGGAATATACCCTGCGCCTCCATAATTGAAACTAGTTAATTAAACTGCGATGTGACCGATTAAAAATTTGATACTGCGTGTAGAAATCACTGGATCGAGAAGTTAAGCCACTTCTCGATTAATTATCGACCACGGTTCCGACAATGCGCTATTGCCCGTCTCCTTGCCGGCGCCACATTACATTTTCTCTCTCACGCGGGTACAATTAATTCGCGAGTAACTTTATACCGTCGCATTTCCGTCTGCCCCGGCGATACCGCGCTTTTATATCTTATTCCTCAACGAACGAAAAAAATAACACGTGTGTTTGTACTTCTATATGTTTAAATATACATTTATGTATTCCTCCCTCACGCGCGTGTGTGCATATGTGTGTGGTATACGAGTAACTTGGCGTATCGCGCCGCGAATTTCCACGGCCGCGAACCGCGGAGCGATCTCGTGCGCACGTTTCCGATGCTCTTCTGCAAACCGCGGATAAAATCCCCTGTTCCAGTTTTTCCACGGCTGCTAAATAAGGAACGCGACGCAAATAAAAGGAAAAGAAAGGCCGGGGCGGAAAGTGCTACGGAAGCAAAGCGGATTTCTCGACGGCGCAGGTCGAGGCCCGGTCGTCGGCGCATCGGGTCGCGTCCCGACGCTGACGTACACGACACCCGGGCGCACGCGAGCGGGACCGAAATTGTTTCGAAGTAAATGACCCGCGGGAACCTTGCGGCGGGCGAATTGTGTCCGTGCGCTTTAGGAGCGACCTCAAACCTCTGCCGGTTCTCGCTAATTCCTTTCGTGCATAATCATCGCCGCACAGATCGCGCGCGGGTATTTGTGACGGGAGAAATTTTACGCGGGCAGAAAACGCCGGGATTAATCTAATGAAATTCCCCGCCCGGGAGCCGGTTGTATCAACGTTAGCTTAGCGCTAACTTCGGTTAAGTAAATCTTCTTTCTCCGTCTATATCGCAGGTGAGACTACATAATCTAGGAAAGCGGCGGGGAGAGATTCGCTAATCTATGCTTACTCGACCCTAACTGTCGGCCCAGCGGACGGCCCCGGCCAGGTCGATAAGTCGTGAGCAGTGCGAGTGTCCAATGGCTGGATATCCGCCGTCGTCAAAGGTGCACCGATGACGGATGCGAAATAACGCATACAATAGACGAACGGCGGAACCGGTATCTTCGACGTGAATTTCAAGTAGCCGCTTTGTGCGGAACGGTCGTTTCTACGCGTGCGTTCCGTTGCGAGGAATAAGAAAGAGATACACGACATAATTCTGCGACGATGTCGCCGCGAGACCTACGAAAGACGAAATAGCGAAAGAAACTTTTCGTGATGCGTGCTCGGAGAGATGCGCTCCGCTCCGGAAAAATGAAGCGCACGTACGATACGGCAGCGATGACGACGACGTCCTATGATTTACGCGCGGCAGCGGCGTCGTTTACACCCCGCTGACGTCTAATCCGCTCCAGGAAGCCGCAGTGCAGCGCGATTGCGGTACCGGCGACGTAGATGCAGCCGCACCCCGTCGCCCGTAGCCACAATACGACGGACGGCGATCTGACGGTGAGTCTCGAGTTTGAATGCGCCCGTCCGCCCTAGATGGCTCCGTAGGGTCGTAAGAAATTCGCAGGGAATGTATAACCACGAGAATATCGCTTCCCCATGAGCAACGGGATTAATGAGACACGATGTAAAATAAATTCCGCGAGCGGGGCGGGTTAATTTACAATCCGATGCAACCTACAATTTCATTCTCGCTCACGGTCGTTTCTTTCCCTTTTTGACTTTTAAATTCGTCGAACTCGTCGACAAACGACGCTTCCGCTCAATGCTGAAAGCGCGCCGGTGCGATTTTTCACGAACGCAGCTACGGTAAAAAAGGAACGATTGTAACGGCAAATCAAGTTTCTGCGAATGTCATCGAAGCAATTGAAATCGATGAACACTGCGGTTTTTCAATTAGAGTTATTGGCGCACAGATTCACGCGCGCGCGCGCTCGGATGCGCGAGAGGGACAAACTGATTTACAAAATAATTAAATTCAGAGTGGTATATTCTTGGCGCTCAAGCAGGTCAACGAGCGAGGTCGTTATTATCAGCGGGTTTCGGCGTATCATAGAACGGCAACCAAGAGAAGCACATTGACATAACAGTCGAGAGAGACGCCTGAAATTACCGCCGCACGTTGCAACGGGACGCTAACTTCTCTACTAATTTATCTTTAACCCATTAAACCCATCCATTGTTAACAGAGATAAGACAGTTACAAATTCAATTTGCCCGATCTGTGCGAATGTTAATCAATCCTGGTTTCCCGAACGAGAATTAGGTTGATTATAAAATTAATAACGATCGATCAAGCCGCTGAAGAACACTAATGATACAACGAAGGCAATTTGCGAAACATATTCCGTTTTCTTTCCTGAGGATAACCGAATTTCGTTAATTAAGAAAGTGCACAGCCACAGCTGTGGAAACGAAAGTATAAATTCACATTTCGCACAAGAGCGTTAACCGTGTTTATGAGGCTCATAAGAGGATGCGAAATGAATATTCATGAAAATCGTTCGTCGGGGAAGTAGCAATTGCGGCTCGTTCCGCGAACGTTTCCCTTTTGCGTGCCTATTTAACTTAACGATCTATCTTCCTGCACGGCTTCGGCTCTCCGAAGATGAGCCGCGAATTTAACTACAGAACGATAAGTTTGCGCAAAAAATATCGAATACGCAGGGAAAATGCATATGTTAGGAAAAATAAGGTGTCCCAATTAGTTACAACGTAATCTTATCGTGAAAATAAATCAATGAATTAGTAATATATGTGTTAAGCTGAATGCATAAAATTTATTTTATTCGAACATTTGTGTGGTTCTAATTGTATTATATCTTTTTAATTTATGATAAGATTTAAATTTAATTCATATCTTCTCAAAAGTGACGGGAGTACCATTTAGTGACATATAATCTTGATATTGTCCTAATTTGTAAATATTCTTAATCGCCTCTCGACTTTGACACTACGATTTCAATCGCTTGAGATTAGAGAATAACTACAAAAAAATATAAAATAAACATCTCAAATTAACAGCTAACTTTTAAAATGTCGGCAACTTTTTATCTTCATAACAGATGTGATTATAATGATTGAATATTCGTATTTGATGTATTATATTGTTCGCAGATGCAAATACTCAAACATTAAGTGCCAAATGAAAATCTCAGTACAGATTGTTATTTTTATATTTGTATTTCAAAAATTCCCAACGAAGAATCAAAGCATGAGAAATGCTTCACGTGACAGTCTGCAATTTTCTTTCGGTGACCTTATTTCCTTCAATAACCATTCGAGTTTCTCCTCATGCCTCTGCCATCACAAGAAAGACAACCGTTGTTCTCCGACGAAGCGAAATCTCAACGGGTGTCTCGGTTGCAGCCATGTAATATGTATCCCTCCATCCGTATCGCGAGGTACGTCAAAGAATAACGAGGGACATGTCAATATCTCTCTCTCGTTTCGGCCTAACGCGAAGTACGACACCATTCTCGAGCTTGTAATGGTGCAAACACGCATGCGACTTCCATTACGTTTCACAAGACGTGCGTAAAAATAGTCTCTATCAATGTCTGTGTAACGGTATCTGTTCTTTTTTACGACAAAAGATCCAAAAAGCATATTCCCAAGAAACAAATAAACAAGTAAATGGAATTTTAAGAATTTTACAGAATTTTCGTTCGCATGATATACGTCAGAGAGATCAGCTTTCCAAAAGAAAGAAAAAAAAACAGTCACGAGGAACACGTTCGGAGAAATTGGTGGAATTTCCGCGCGGATGCAGCAAGCACAAGTTCGAAACGATACGGCAGGAAACGCAGGAGTCATACAGACGCGACTGCAGTCAAATTTAATGGCGCTATTTCCCGTGCCGCGGCGTACTTTCGGTCGAGTCGGGGCGCGGTTATAATTTCGGCGCGACGAAAAACGAAGCAAAGCTTGACCGGTAGTGCGCGGACTACCGTTATTACCGTGCGTTTCTGAAGTCGTAAAGCTCACCCAAGGAGCAAAAAGCACGAATCACTATACTTCGACTTCGCCGTCTTCGGACTTCGCGATTCGCACCGTCCCGATTCCGTGAGCAATTCCCCAGCGATAAGGGATGTTCGGCGAAACGTGTTCGTGTTTCGAACTTCAATGTGCTCTATGGCTCGTTTCAACTAAACAGCACGTACGTGACTGTAATTCATGAAAATGCACGTTGTAAACGGGGCGTTCGTCCAGAGTCTAGTTTAATGCGCATACCGGGAAAGATCCGGAAGAAAGCGAGCTTTTACAGATACGCACCTGTCTTTCGCGCATTTCATTTTGTATTTCTATCATTTTTATGTATTATTTCTCGCTGTGTGAAATTATGAAATAATTTTTGCTCCTCGTGGACACATAAATATATACATTTCCGCACTTATGGGCGGAGAAATGGGAAATATACAATCGTTTGAAAAATGTGCCAAGGAAACGAAAATACCGAGAAGCGTCACTGCGAAGCAGTTTGTTCCACGAATGAACTTTACGATTGCCGCGACCATGAATTTATGCAATTCCGCAGCGCACGCGTAAAGCGGACTATGAAACTGGCTATGTGCAGATCCAAACAGCGATAAAAATAAACTTTACGTAAAACAAACGATAACCTTCAACGGAGGGATACGTCGTATTGTCGTACCTGCGTTCTTGCGGGCTGGACGATGCGTGAAGCCCATAGTCACAGGGGTTTCCTGATACTCGGCAAAGCGATTGGACTCACCTGCAACAAAAAGCACAAGTACGATTTCGTTTAGAAATACATCGATAAGTGATCGTTTTGATAACGCGTCCAAACAATTATATCGCGCAATAAATGGACAGGAAAATCTCGCGGGTTGAGAGCGTATCGGAGAGGAAGAAACGTAGTTCTTGGTTCGTCTCGAGTTCTCGCTTCTTAAAACAACTTGCCATCAAGTAGGAATAAAAACAAAACGATACAAGTGCAAGCTGCAACGCGCGGCTTGGTGCACCGTGGAATACCTGCATCCCTGACCCACTTTCGCGTTCTTTAAGGTTACATAGCTACCCCATCGAACGATGACGTCACACAGGAACGACGTTATATCCGGGTGCTAGGGTGATCGACTTCCCTTCACCCGACTGTCGCGGTAATGGAAGACAAAGCAGCAAGGGTGAGTCAATCGACTTCTTTCCGACTTTTAACTGCTTTTGCCGGAATTTGGAGAGAAAAGGAAAAGTGTCCTTTCCATTTGACCCTCGTGTCTTTGCCCCTTTCTTCGAAGGACCATAATTTTTTTCCACCCCGTATCTTTTTACAACGTGGAAGGTATCTCTTCGTGACGCAAGAAAGCTTTTTTAACATAATTACGAGGCTAAGAGCAAAGACGAGTTACAGCCAATTTACACCGCGAATCATTCGTTACACTCAGCATACAAACGTGCGTATATTTTCAGAATGTTACGAAAGATATACGAAAGAGTGAGTTGGCCTTTGTGCCATATAAAGCGCTTAGATATAAAATTTTATGCATACGCAGTCACGAAAGAGGTGATCATAATCATCCATGCAAAGGTCGTAAAAAAGTAAGTGGCACGTGAGATTCAGTCTACTTGCAACCTTGACCTATAACCCAGCATTTATGAGGCTATGCTGATGCAAAATCTATAGATCTAATCCTCGTGACCGCGCATTTCGCCGCAAGATAATTCGTTCTTGAATCCCATTATTCGTAAATCTACGTACTAAGCATGAAATATGAGTTCAAATAAACATTCCAGACGAATGTCGAGAAATAAGAAACTGAATCGGCGCCACGGCTCTCTGCTTATTTATCATTGCTAATTTGTACAGCTAATTTACATTGTGGAGATCTCTGACTTATCTCAATTCAACTTTCAACGAATCTTTCCAGTTGACATTTTTCCACCAAATGTCCCGTCAAATTTAAAATTTTAACTATGTAAGTCGTATCGTGAAAAGTCAAACGTTGGAGGACGAACGACGAGAATTCCTTCCTGTGAGTTTATTTTTGCGGTTTCCAAAGTCTACTGAAACTCTGTTGAAATCAAAATGTTTCGGCGAAAATTGTTTTATCACTATCGTCGAAAAATTCTCAAAGAGCAAACAAAGCGGGCGGTGAGTTCTGCGAATTAAATAAAGATCACTAGAATTACACGCAATTCTCTTGTCGATCAGCAAATCGGATTTTATTAAAAATGGCAGGAAATATCCTATATTTGTACGAAAATTTCATGTGCTCTGCGCTGTATGCCAATAAAAATAGGAGTGAGTAGAAAAAACGTCATATAAAAAGCAAAAATACATTACTCAAAACGTTAAAAATGTCCATCGTCCTTCAAAAAAAAAAAAAAAAGAGAGAAAAAACACGAGAAAAATAACAAATTAAAAAACTGTAGCAAACAATATTCGTTCACAATATATGACTTAAAAATAATAGCCGAGCTCATATGTGTCTTAATTGTGAGTTTGCAAAAATTCGGAGATTGCGTTATTGCATTGTTCGATGTATTTTATCGGAATGCAAAAGAAAAGGCACGAATGCAATATTAAAAATTAGATTTCTGACAGGACAAAACACACAATCAAGAAGTAAATTATATTTAAGATTCAACTAACTCAGCTATTATCAATCGCTATTCTCGATTCAGCGACGCAGTGCGTCATCGCGATCCCTAAGTGACCTACAGACACGTAAAGGAATAAATCTCACCTTTGCCACGGACAAGAAGCCCGCTCGCGACGTATACGAGCGAAGGACAAATGCACCGAGAGCGCGAGGTTTAAAGGCGGCGTTTGCCATGCGGAAATATATTTATGGAGGCTACCTGAGATAAAAAAAGACGTAAAACGCGATAAAGGGAGAGAAATGAAGAGCGGAAAGGAGGGAATGGAAAGAGAGAGAGAGAGAAAGAGGGACGAAAGTGAGAAGAAAGGCAGAGGAAGAAAGAAAGAGCTGGGTTGATGCAGTCGGCCGCGAAAAAGCGTCCATCGTTCTCTAGCGAGATCCACTTTGAGGGGAAAGAAAATAGAGCAAAGTCCTGGCGTGTACCAACGGCCACCGTTCTTCTCCCATTTTCCGGCCCTATCCGCTGTTCTTCCTATCGCAACGTCGGCAAGTGGCCACCTGGCTACGTTACTCCATTATCCGAGAGGAGAGAAAAGCGCCGCGCGCCGGCGAATAGCAGCGCGCTAATTAAATTTTTCTTATTCGCGCCTGGAGTCGTAACATCTTTTGGATCCAGCACGAATGCATCGACCCAAATAGAACCTTTTACCTGGCGCACTGTTGTCAAGGCTATCTTTAGCGATGTTATGGCAAACGACGAGTCGTACGAGTCGATTTTCTGCTATAAATTTTCCTACCAGGGAGAGAGTGTATTGGCGTCGTTGTCGGAGTATCGATTCATTATCTGCATCTTAAACGGCGTTAAACGAAATTAAACGACCGCATATACTTACCCATCGCGCGGTCACCTCGGAGTTATTCTCGCGCGCGCGTACAATCTCGTAATCTCTTCTCTCAGCCCCGTCGGGCATTTATATATGCAAGAGGAAAAATTGAAAGGAAAAAGGTAAAAGCGGGAATTTATCGCGATAAATAGAACGAAAGGGAGAGTGAGAGGGCTCAATCGGATCTCGAACTACCAACCGCAAAACTAAGAGAAAAACGACGGTAGTAGCTGGGAGAAAATAAACGGCTAAGATTTATCGCGCTACAGCGGACTTTTTTCCCTCGTTCTTCTCAATCGGGCGAATCGATCGGGGCGTCCGTCCGTTATTGGGAGGGCATAATGCGATTTTACGACAGCGGGAATAAAAGGGCTTCAAAACGTCGTAAAGCAGGATCGTCCGTAGGATCTTTCTTGTCCGCGGTCTCACAGTTACGAAATCTACGTTCCCGTGCGTCCTCGATCAATCCGGAAGAGGCTTTCGCGATGGCCAATGTGCATCGATAAACTTCGAGTCTTGCGAGCGAGAGGAAATAAAAAGGAAGGAGAGAAAAGGGGAAGAAAGAGAAACGGCAAAAAGCGGAGCGTTACTCCGATCTCAGCGAATTTCCGTGCCTCGAAATCTCCCGCGCATCTCGGCACCTCTCATTGACGTGCAATTCAAGTCTCCAATGGGTCGTCAATGCGCGCTTGTCCGTGACACAATAATCGTCGGATCGTGCGGACCGACGAAGAAGAGAGATAGAAAGCAGTCACGAAGAGACGAGAGAGACGGAAGGACTACGCGCGGCTAGCATCTCGCCACTCGAGTTTATTTCGGGATGTCCTGAGGACGACGTCACGAGCCGACCAGAATAGCACGCATCTACGTCACGCCTGGGTAACCCCCGGCAAATTTCGGAGACAGACGGCAAGGTAGGCGACGCGACGGGCTGGACGAACGTGTCAACTGTTCGAACTGTCTCGCGGACTCGTGACGAGCACGTGAACCGTGAGCGTCTGACCCGGCACATATCGATGCCAAATTGCTCTGGAAACGCTTAATTATTGACACACCTTGCCTACGCTCAGTGCAGGACGATTGTACGAAAATTAATTGACTAATCGCGCGTAGTAACGTAAATAGGTCGGGAATGCAATTTTTATATCTTTTTTTATATATATACAGAAAATACTGCATTTAAATAAATATTATCTGTTTCGGATATTTCACTCAAGTTTATACTCAAGTTTATATATTCGCAAGTATATCATAGATTCATCACAAGTATCAAATTTATTCAAAATATATTCTGAATCTTAGTAAATTT
This sequence comes from Dinoponera quadriceps, assembly GCF_001313825.1. NCBI lineage: Eukaryota > Metazoa > Arthropoda > Insecta > Hymenoptera > Formicidae > Dinoponera > Dinoponera quadriceps. Next base: position 1,064,723 of record NW_014554799.1, on the reverse strand, counting down.
AGTATACTTTAATCAAGAATATTAAATTAAAACATTAAAACTAAAACTTCGATTTATTTATATTCCAAATGTAACTGAATTTCACTTTTCTTTATAATATCCTTGAAATGAGAAAAAATTTTTCTTTTAAGTAAATAATAATGAGCTTTTTTAATATTTGTAATATTTAATGTTGTAATATTTGTAATGAGTATATTTTTAATACTGTATGAGAATATTTTTAATTATCAAGAAAAAATACTCTGGTCAAGACAACCATTTCTTAAAAAAACTTTCTTAAAAGAAGAAAAATAATCTGAGTAATTGCTTTTCCTCATAATACGAATAATATTTCTCTCTGTATATGCGTATATATGTAATTCTGCGAATTAAATTATGTCCAAACGTAACATCGTTCAGTTATGTAGATTCGAGAAGACATGAGCAATAAATGGGACGTGATAAACAGTAGTTCGTTGCCGTTTATTGACGCTCCAAAATTTCGCCAACCGTATGCAACCGCAAATCGACTTGACGCCATATGGAGATTATTCCATGGCAAGGTCTCATTCGTATTCCGTTAACCAGACTCACCGACATGATTCGTCTCGTTACGTTACGAGGGTACGTTACGTTGAGAGAAACGGAAGAGAAACGTGCTAGATGAGGACGACCGACTGGAAGGATGAGAAAGACTAGCAAGAAAAACAGAGAAAGGGGCAAAGAGAGGAAAAGGGTGGGCACTTCTCAGGTACTTTTCTAGGTACGCAGCGTTATTCAATTAACGGAGGTTACGCCGCTCGTAGTTTCTACCTTCATTACCTAAACTTCGTCTTGGTTTTCCAGATCTCTATTCCGGAGATGATAAGTCTTTTGGAACATCCGCGAGAGTGTGGCGTGTGATGATTAAAAAAAGCAACGTTGAAGCGGGCTGGAAAAAGCAACGCGCGAGGATCTCAACGTCGAGGAACGATCGATCGATCGATGAGAGGATTTCGTACGTACACGATTGCACAAATCACTCCTCGTGATTATTCGAATCGAAAAAAATACCTATAAATTCTCAACGAATCAATTCGATACAGGTACGTTGATGTAAAATAGATTGCACAGTCAATGTAAAATATTTAGCCAATAAGATTCCGTACTTAACGCTACTTATCGTTGTGAAGTTACTTGAAAATTCGAGAAATCGCTTTACGGAGAGACAGAGACGAAGCGAGGAGAAATTTAATATCGTTAAATATTCCTTGCGAGAGCTTGCTCCGACAAAGGGCTATTGAAATGACGAGAAACTCGCGAAATAAATCGACGGAACTCCGCTTAATTCTAAAATCAGCGACTCTCCATTGTGCGGAATTCTCTCGACCTTCGACGCAAACACGCGCTAGAGGCTGACCGATCTGAAACGCCGCCAACTGTTAATTTACGTAACACTGCCTTAGATTCGTTCCGAGGCGCGAGGAAAATAGTGGAAAATGCGGATTAAATTGAATGCGTCGCGAAGTAAGGATAGTTCAATTTCTCCGCCAATGAAATCCGATTGTTCGTTTCGATATTCTACGCGAAAGACGCTGCCGGGAGGCGGATTTTCGACGAGCGTTCCATATCAGAGTCGCGAAACAATCGACGCGCGTTCCAACGGCCAGCTGGTCCCCAATTAATCCGCTAATTCGACGTTCGGTATTGCGCGTCCCGTACGTGCCGTAACGAATTCCGCGAAGCCTAACGTGACCTTGCATCTAAATCATGCAAATTACGTTCGAGCATAGAAATCGAGATAGAAGTCGCATAGCGACGTCCGGCGCGTGCCCCGGCGCAGCCGAATTCTGCATATTGTGACCGCTCGTAAATCTCTCCGTTGCGAAACGGTCCACGGGTACCACGTGGCACACGACTATTTCATTATCGCTGCGGAAGAGGCGATTCGGCTTCGCGCTGTATCAAGCGCGTTTGACTTCACGATCGCTCGCACTGCAGTCGTGATCGATGCGGCCAGTCGAACGAACCTTCAGCGCTACGATAAAAACGATATTGCACAAAAACGAGCCGATCCGTCACGCAGCAGCGTTGAAGAACAGAATGTTCTTTTCACGACGTCGATTCAGTTACGCGTACGAATAATTTGACAATTTTCTGGACTTCCTAAGTCGGTCATTTTCGCATAATATCACACCCAAGCGTATAACTTTTCTGCAGTTTAATTGTTATAATTGTCTTTTACATTATAGCTGAAAGAACAGGCCGCAACTGAGAAAGTTGGGAAAATTCAACCAGAGGGACGTATTGCGATGGAATAGAATTTAGATTGATTTACCCTTCGCATTGCTTGATGACTGATGCTCCTGATTTCCCGACATTATTTTCCGTTGCAACATATACACGATGACCCACACGACAGATATCACCGGCGGCCACATATCGTAAACGTCGCACACCGTGCGGATTAACACGCGTTTGTTTATCCCGCGATAACAGACCAGTTCATAGCTTATCGCCGGGAAATTTGCTGTGAAATCACGCGAGTTGAAATAGAATGTGCCGTTTGCACGATGCGCATTGCACACCCGACATGGCGATTCCGCGCTGTTGAAAAATCGCGGGGAAACTCAAGCTCGATCGGAATAATCGAGATCATCGACCGTATGCGGATACCAGACGGCTTAATGAATCACTCCGAAGGAAACGTCAGCGCGAAGTGTTGCCACAAGTTACATACGAGTAGTTACATTCACGTGCATGTGCATCAACGGCATCATCGAAACAGCAGCGTCAGCTTGTTACGGTGCGAATGGCATGTCTCCAATAAATTTGAAAGTCCACTAACTATCGTTTAATGGCGAGCACCTCGCGCTTCGGCGCTTCGGCTGGGAAGAGACGCCGATCAAAGCGCACAATTCTTGAAATAAGTGTCCTCTAAAAAGGGGCCAGTGGAAATACGCGGGGAAAAAAGCGGAGTCTCGTGCGGTCACGACACGATCCCTAAAATTGCACGTCAAGACTGCGTCATGATTTCCGCGCCACTCCGCGCCTCCCGCGAGTCGTCCTTCACCTCAATTTTTAATCCGAGACTACCGACGGTACATATTCCCGAAATTAGCGACAACAATGGTGCGTCCTGGCGATCCGCCAAGCCGGCTCGTATTTATTTGTCGTACTTATAACACGTGGTGTGTCGCGGTTCGACGACACGTGACACTCGGAGATTAAGCGAATGGTTCGTCGATTTCCACATCACAGTCGTCGACGAAGATAAGTCGCACTCTTCCTCCCCCCCTCCCCCTCGCTCTCTCTTTCTATCACATTCAGCGAGACGAATTCTCGAGACAGATCAAAGGATTTTCACGGCCGAGAAAGCGTTTTACGTGAAAAAAGAGCTCAGTCACTTCATTGGCCGCGCTAAACGACACACGCGTGAGCACGTTTCGAGATTCAACTGCTCCGTCTTGTCCTAAATTTAACCTTGTCGGCTGTGTCCTACATTAGAAGGATTTGTACATGTGCGTGTAGACGCGTCGATGTGCACGTTGTTCGTGTGCGCGTGACTTTAATGACGTCCGCGACCGTCAGACCGATGTGTGTTCTGTGTGAAACGGAAATCGACGTCTGCGCCGAGATTGTGTAATTTTACTCTTACAGGTATGGTACGAACATCGGACATTCCTCACGGTTAGAATTGTAAAGACACCGATTTATCGTTACAGAAATAAATTTCAAGCGCATACTCTCAGCAATAATACACACACGACACGATATCTCTAAAATACTGAAATAAAATATCGAAACGTTTCGACAATATTCACTCTACTGCCAGAACCACATTCTAGTTTAACCATTACTCCACTTTAAGCGCTCTGTAATTATAGCACGATATGCTTCTCGAATAAGATCTTGTGTAAAAATAAAAAAAAACGTAAATAAAGAGGTCCCTAAATATAGAGAACGTCCCGATACGTTGACCGATAATAATTCCTCGCCTTTGTCTTCTCGATTGCGCGCTTAACTTTACATCCATTTTTCCTATGATAAATGTATCGCGAAAGTGAAACGAAATCGACGGTCCTGTGTACAATTTGTTACACGAACGTAGGTGCAGTACGGGGTATGCACATATATATAAACACACACGCGCACATACACAGCGGGAGCTAACAAATGAGTGGCACACGGTCGATACGCGAACGTGCACCACGTGGCGCACAGAAACGCTCAGTGGACCGCGGTCTCGAGACACGAACTATCGATACTAATTGGCAGCCGCGACTAGCATACGACGCCAAATATATCGGAACCAGACTGTAACTCAGTGGCGGTGGTTGAGCCAATAATAATTGTAGTGATATGTGACTAACTAACCGACTTAACGACGATGCGAGAGTCTTCTTTTACAATCGAAACAATACAATCGCTTTTATTAACCGATACCGTGCTAATTAGATGAATCGATATCATACAGATCATTTCTCTGCACCTTAAGAATTTTATCGCGATATTTATAAACACGAGGGAAATGTATTATTTGCCGCGTGTTTGCGATATAACGCGCATATATTTGATTTCGATGAACGCGTATTACAATACACGTGAATAAATGACGAAGTTAATATCGATGTATCGATACGGTAGCACGATCGAAGATTATCCTGCCGTTGCGTGGTACTGCGCTATTGTTAATAATTCGCCGCCGTATACGAAACCCAAATGAGTTCACGCCCGCATACAGGATTCGCAGAGTGCATTATTCGCTTGCAAACGGCTACAAGCTCACCGGGACGCGTCGTCTGTGATATCTGCGACATGAATAATTCTATTGACTTCGCCGTGCTCCGCCTTGATATTAATCGATACAAGTCCCTTCCGCAAATGCGTCGTCCATTAGCGATCGAGGTGCGATCGCTAATTCTCACACACTGCTTCGTCTGCAACGCGCATTCGCCATTCAGCTTTACAGGGGGAGGTACTCGAAATGTATCAACGTCAATTTCGGCGTGGATCGAGTGAGTTACGAATCAGCTCGGAAAGAAGGACACGTGTTCGTTGTGCGTGTTTTGCGCGACAGTAAAATCCTATCCACTTTATTCTACTCGAAATTTAATAATAATAATAATGATTTTATTGGATGTTACAAAGTTAAAATTTAATATAATTTGTAATATATATCTTCATGTATTTTTCTTGTAATTTATAATTTTTCCCCCTTGAGGGAGTATTCCAGACACTCGTTTTCAAGCTGATTTTTGAAATTAAAACAAGATAAACTGTTGAAATTATAAAGCTGGAATTTTGCATTGGGATATTTGTTCATATTTGGAGTAACACTCCAACTTTTCGTAAGTTATTTGTTTGAAAATTATACAAGCTAGAGATTCTCGCGCAAGCCTATTTACACGAGTTTAGATATCGTCGGAACGTTCAAGAAGTTAAAGTATGAACATTTTTAACGAAAATTTAGATGATAGCTACACTCATATAGATTACAAAAAATGTGTTTATATGTTCATTCCAGGCAATTAAGGTAGCTGGCTTATATAATTTTTAATAAAATGACATAAAAATTTGGAGTGTTACTTCAAATATGAATAAATATCCATGTAAAACTCCAGCTCTATAGCTTCAATAGTTTTTAATTCCCAAAATACATAGTATTTTAATTCCCAAAATTAAGCTTGAAAACGGGTGTCTAGACTAGAATATCCCCTTAAGAGAGGAATGAACTCTGCTTCGTTAAAAATTGCCGAATTATTTGATTGATTTCACTTTACATGTAAAATAGAATCAAACGCGTACATCACAAAACGATGCAGTCGACAAAAGGACGAATTTTAGATTTGTGTCTTCGTCTAACGATTATTTATATTCTACCGCTGTTAATCTACTTCTGAAACGTATCGGATTATGCAAACGCGTTGACCTTATTATGCCACAAGCCCGAGAGAGGACCGGCACTTTCGACCATCAACTACGATCACCTCCTCCTCCTCCTCAACCATTTTGCAGTTCGATCAAGGAAAGAGAGTCTTGCCAAGAGCTCTATACGATAATGCCGGAACATGGAAAACCCTTCCCCCTAACATATCGTCGCCGGTGCGCCTTTCAACTTAACATCCCAGTCAGTTTGTCGACTTTTCAACATGCGTCGACTTTGTGCGCACTTTTCTTCCCGACGCGGTCGACTGCCTTATCGAGTCCCGTCACGCCGGCGTAATTCGTCATCGCGTATGGCGCGCACAGGTACATAAATTATTACTACTCGATGCAACTTTCCGCGTCATAAAGCATTCTTGATCGGTAAATTGAAATCCCCCTTGTTAAATATGCGCCCTCGAGTGTAAAATAAAGCAGCTGACTTCACTTAACCCTAAAACCCCGGGCTCCCCTACTGACATTACACCGCTAGTAAAAGGTAACACGTCTCTTTTTAGCAAACTCGACAGTTCTTAAAGTGAGTTAGAAGATTTATTTTTTAGGGAACAAATTATATGTTGAATTATGAGGAAAAATGTAAGAAAGCATAATAGAAACGTCATTACGATCATGACGTGGACACAATATTCGATTTTGCTGCGCGAATATTACTCTCTTATCCGTCCACCGGCTACCGTGTTATCTCTTGAGCCTTCGGGCTAATTGTTATCCGATTTGCAACACAGATCGGAAATCGGCGCGAAATCGCAGCGTTGCGGACGCGCGGCTAATCGCGTTGCACGTCCGCGGCCGAAATTAATACCGCGAATAAGCGAGCGAGCGCACGGAAAGCGGTGTGGAAAGGGATAGGGAAGTTATGAAAGGCGGAACGACGCGCATACTTGCTGGCTTGAACGAACATTAACGAGGTCGGTTAACCCCGGCGCGATGGCCTGACGGTAGAAACCAATGCGATGAAATATCTGCGAACTCCGCACAGCCGGAAGCCACCGGCGAATTGTTTTGGCGAAACTCCCGCAGTCAGGCGTACAGGTGCGCGTCTGCGAATAGGTGTGTATTCCTGGGGCGCACAGGATCCAATTTAACGCGTCTCCTCCTTCTCACCTCTCCCTTCTCCCCTCCTCCCTCTTCGCCGCAATGTCGCTTTCGCATTTATTTTAATCCCGTGGATTAGCCCCCGCCGTGTTCGGGCCGATGCATCACTCCGGGACGGCTTCGAAAACTCCCTAATTAGGTTTTAATTGAGAACGATCGAAAATCGTTTGAGCGCACAGCCGAATCGCCGATAACTTCAGCCACGGTGGATTTATACCGTGAGATCGATTTGTATCAGAATCGATTTGTACCATACGCTCCGTCGCGCCGGTCAATTCATCGCGAAGTGTTTTTAATTGAAAGAAGTTCCAAGTGAATTAATTAACGCGACGTTGTATCGTGTGATAAGCTTAATGAATTCGTGCGAATATAGATCCGAAGAGGTTTTTCACTCCGTTTTGTTTTTTTTCTTTTGTGCATTTCGTTCCGACGTGATCGATATAGAATTTCGCGCGTGCGATTTCTACTCTCCTGCGACAGAGAATTACCTCTCAAAGAGACGGATGAGGCCGATATTAACGCGGATATAATGAGGCGGCGAGTATTTTAATTTATCATCCACAGGGGGATCTCGCTGAAATGTCTACTTTCTTCGACGGATTAAGAATAGAGCAAACGTGCCAGGCCGATCGACGATATCATCACTGAGGACAATAGTGACGAATGTCGTCGAGGGACACTGGATATAACGAGTGCCGTCCTACATATAGACGGTATATAGCAGCTGCTGTTTGCGACAGCAGGCTGCAGTAGAGGTTTATTATAAAGCTCACCGAATTATGCTATCGCCGTGCGATGGAAACGCGATAAGCCGGAGTTTCATTGTTGGGAACGTTACAGGGTCTCCCTCGGACTCTTACAATATCAATAATTCATACGTAATTAATGTGGCATTTCTTCGGACCGACGGTAGAGCGGATCTGCGTTTTATCGTTTATTCCTGGTAACGACGAAAATAAATTTATTCCGTCCTGCTAGTGACGGTTCCGTCTACTGAAAACGACGTTTCGGAACGTTACTTTCGGACCGTTAATCCTTTATCGTCACGCAGTCGAAACTGCTTCCAAAAAAAAAAAAAGCTCCTTTCCGAACACTGACGATAAAACTGAATAAACTTGGACAGAGAAATCACGGTTAATCGCGAATAATATGCGGGAAATCGTCACAAGCCGAAGGATAAAACTATCCGAGAAAATGTCAACAAGACATGATAAGAGCAGTAGTTTCTTGTCTCATAATAGAGTTATTCTCACAAATAATATATCTTTTTATCGTGTAAATAGTACATTTTCTTCGTGTTTCGTCATATTTATTAGATTTCGTGGAAGACGTTATCGTAAGGCAAACGATCCGTGCAACTAGGAGCATTCGTGCGGCCTGAAGACTCCGCGTGGAAATATTCAAACCGAAAGCAACAAACTTTTTCCTGGACACGAGATCGCGCTATAAAGTGCGACGGCCAATACCTACGGACGAGCCAGGCTGTTGAGGAAAGTCCGCACCACCTACATATAATATACACAGGTAAATATCTAAACTCCTGTGAAACGGCGAACACATCTCCGCGGGAAGAGTACATAAGCTCTCGCTCCACTTCCCATTCATTGCTCTCATTATCAGGCACGTCATCTCCTCTTTCGTCCTTCATAGCTGTGTCTTCTATCGCACACTCACACGAGCAAGCGCGATCATATGTGTGTGTGTGGATGTGCGAAGGTAAAGTAATACATTGTGTAGAGAACAAAGGGCCGTACATAAAACACCCACATTCCCGCGCGGAAGCTCCGATATTTCAGACGATCGATCGAATTCGAATTTAATTCGCTTAAAATTGCTCGCGGCCCAGCAGCATTACCGGAAGCGATCGAAAGCGATCGTTTATATTTTAACGTAGGAGGAGCGCGCAATTTCGATACGCTTGTATATGTGTATATGTGTATATGAATGTGTGTATATCTATACATCGTGTTTCCCTCAATATTTAGATTTCAAAATTATCCCAGGAACATCGTATCGAGCCTTCAATTTCAAATAATACGAGATCTAACATTCCCGTTTAATCCCAGACTGATTTTATCGATTTAATCCTAAGACGAATGATAAATCGAACGCAGTATAACAATATTGAATAAATATGCACGACTATTGCCGACGATAGAATAAAAAACGACACAAACCACGGCGAATTAATTCAATAGTGTAATATTTCTTATAGAGATCACCAAGGTGTACATTTCTCTCGAGATGAGAGCAAAACAGCTGACAAAAGGCACAATACGCGATATCCAATTAGGCGATGAAAGGGTGAAAGTTCACGTGCGATTGTATGCTGTACGTGAATATCTGCACCTGCGTACACATGCGCAGGCAAATATATAACGCTCGTAGGTTGTCGGGCCAGGCGAACCATCGGGCCATAAACTGTCCATGACTCTCCGTGTCTCCATCTCTCCCGTCACCGAGTTCACCCACGAAAGCGCATGCAACGCAGAAATTGGAAACTATCGTCGCTCCGACCTTGCCGCGTGTTTCGTCTTACGAATTAGAACCGCATCGCCGGCCGTTCGTCTCACCGAGCAAATAAAGATACGGAACGTCATGCTTTCATAAAACGTTGCTCGCAATCGCGAGACAAGTGACGAGCATAAGAATACGCGATTCGGAACGAAATATTCGCGCGCGCGCGCATGGATAATTCGATAGGGATATTTCGAGATGCGCCGCGGCCGCATGTCAGATCGGGAAAAAAGCAGGATATTTTTACGGGACATAAATTACTTATTTAAAGAATTATCGAGCGATATGACGCGCTGCAAAAGAGCGCGCGCTGTTAAATTCTTCCGCGTTGCTAGTGAAAGTCCTCCCATGGTGGGAGAAAAAAGCAAATATCTTCGACTCGTCCAGGTTATACGATCGCTTTAACAATGAACGTGTCTATTTTAGCGTTAACGCTATTTACGCTCGAATGCCCTTCTGAACGTATCTACCGTGGCCTACATACGCAGAAGTTCATAGCTGAAAAGAATCAATACGTACCTTTACCTCTACCTCGTTTCCGCGCACGTGCTACCGCACGTACGGCCGACGTTCCCTACACAATGTTGTCTAACGTAATCGCCAGTCGGAGCAACGTTTTATGGGAATTTGTAAACTTCACCGGTATGATTTACACGCGCTCGTGTAGGAGATTTTCGCTACTCGGATAATATACGGCGGGTGCACAGCTGGGGCGCACATCCAAACCCCAAGATATCGATTTTTCGCGCGAGACCATTCGACGCACCACGCTAGCGAACACGTGGCATTCTGGGATTTAACCTTAGAACAACTCACCGCGCAACGTCCGTACAAACAACACACCCGGGTCCGAGAAATCTCGGCGTTTTAAACTCATGTACCTCCAACGTCCCTCGACGGGGGCAACAATATATGCGCATCCGCCGCGAGTCTCTGACGAATGCGTCGAGGTGCGAAGGTAAGCACGCTAATTAACCTTCTGACCCAATTAGATCCTCGTCTTGATAATCGTATTAATAATAATCGAGAATATTTTAGCGCGCGAGAGAAAGAGATAGAGCAAGAGGTAGCACAGGAACGATGTGTTCTATTCGACGTGGCGGGCGATAAGTCGGGATGTACGATTTTACAATTAAAAGCGATCTCCCGTTTTCAGCGAGCGACGAGGTTACGCGCGAGGTTCTAAAATCTCTCTTCCGGCTCGCCGAGAAATTTACTTACAGGAACCATTCATTGTAGTACGATCGATTCTTCGACGATAGCATAATTAAACATTGATTTGACGTTAAATATATTCCGGGCGAATTTGAGATCTCGCGGCCGCTTTCGCGATTTTAAACGAGAAGTTAAATTTAAACCAAACGACAAGTTTAAATTCCACTTAAACTTTACGCGCCGCCATGGCTACGAAACGCGCTTTTAAGCAAACACCCATACATCGTCGCTGTACGATTCTAATTAAACCGACCGGCCGAAGCGAATTAAACTCGGACGTTAAGTTCGAAATTCGAGAAAAAGGAATACGGGATGCAACCTGCTCTCGCACACCACTGAAAATCATTCGATCGTCACGAAACAACACCAATGACGCTGTCGTAAGTTTGAGATAAACGAGAAAGAAAATATGAGGCGAGCGATATTGTCCTTATATAACTTGCAAAACATTGCCTCGCTGACTTCAGAAGATATATACATGTATGTATATAAAAATAAACCGCGAATAAATATATAAACTATAAATACATTAATATCATTTTATGTGTAGGCACGTACGGTAGTAAATTACACTGCTCAAAACAATTAGGAGATCATTGATTTTATCCGAACACCATCTCCTATTTCCAAGTACCGTGAAAATTTTAAGTATTCGAGTTACACGAATGCACGACGAGAAACAACTCGTTCAGCATAATCTCCTAATTATTTCGAGCATTTCGTTGCATTTTATCGAAATGTTAAAACTAAAACACATAGATCCCATCGTACTACACTGCCTCCGTCGCACGCTCGGTACTCACGATAGGAAGCATTCGTATATATTTATGACGTATACACGTGCGTACAACAGCACAACGTATTTACAACCCGTCGCAATCAATGTTATCTCACGGCCGTGGTCGCGTGTAATAATTCGAATTTTAAAGTCGGCGCGATAAACCGACGAAAGGGATCTGAAATCTCGCGCGATTGTGGAGCAAGGTTGGCTCTAGAGAACGCCCGCGCTAAAATACACCGTTGTTTAAAAGCGTGCGACCAGAGGGGAGGGGCCCGAGGGGTGCGGCGACGGGACGGCCGAAGAGCGCGGTGCAATTTCGGGAGCAAAAGCGTCGTACGCGCGATGACCGAGCCCATGGCCGTGAGTCTTGCTCGTCGCAGACCGCGGCAAACGTGTGGAGCCTCGCCTAGAGCCGAAATTATTGAGTTTTCTTGGCCCCTGTTCAAACACCGACGCCGGCTTATGCCGCGACGAGGACGATGGTGCGATTATTGCAACACGTCCGGATGGCCTACATCGAAGGAAATCGCACTCCCGTCGTGAAGACGAGTCCGTCCGTTTATCCGCTTCCGATATCATCTCCGCGATACGGTCGAAGAACCACGTCCGAGAATCGAAGGGAACGGAGACAGTCAAGGGATAACCTCCTGTGAAGTTCGCGCTATCTCGAGGATAAAAATGTCCGAGCTCGAGGACCTAATTTCAACCGCGAATGCGATTGCACGCTACGACACAGGTGTGCGCATTATTTTCTCACAGGAACTCTTGGATAATAAGATTCTAATAATGTGTATTTGGTAAGCGAATAAATGGATAATCTGAATATTTACGCCGTTACGATGTCAAAGGAGAGCAACGACTCTGCGCGCGTGACACGCACGTGAATCGCGGCATTTAATAAACATACGTTTGACGATAGCGTCTCGGTGAAATACGCGCAACGGTCAGCCGTCCTCTGCATTCCGATCACGCGTGATACAACTGCGGTCTAGTAATTTGTCGATTCTACTGCGCCACGTGACGCGCAGTTCGCAAACCGAATTCGCACAATTTCCGCGCCCGCACGAGCGGTTGTGTTCTTTTATTCTTTTCGCGGCAGCGGCACGCACCGAAGCGAGAAATATTCATAGCGCTCGTCATGCGCAACACGTTTTATTTTGCAACGGACCCTACATCGTTACGGTCCGCATACGGTCGCGTGAGGGCTAACGAGAGGATTAAAAGGCCGACTATCCCCTTTAACCCCTTCAAAAAAGGGACGCGGAGGGCAAGTTCGCGAAACTCATCACACGTGGCCGGTAGCTCCGACGAATTTCACTCTCTCGGTCGTCTCTCGGCGCACTTCCCGAAGGCGCGAGCGAACGAAACTATAATAATCAGCCAGCGGCGCACCGCCCAGCCACGATCGTTCATTAGCGAAGCGCGATTCAAGGTCGCGCGGCGAACAGCGCGCAACGCCTAAACGACGATCACACCTGACCGCTCCGCCAACAACCGCCTCCTGCGGCGTTCCGTTCCCGTAAATTCTCGAGGGTGATGATATCCGATATCGGGCGAAACGTCGACGGGGACGCGCGCGACCTGTCAATCCGAATGACAGTTGACCGAGTGACCCGCAATCCGCACAACACGCACGACACAGCAGCCGAGCTCCCCCCTCCACGCTTTCCCATGCGTCTCACACACGATTTTGCTCCCGATTTGCGTCGACCGTACCGTCCGTCGGCCACGTTTTGACGTTTAAGAGACATGTACGAGCTTACCACCTTGTTTACGCACGGGCATCCTTCCTTTCCCTCGTAGGCGCCTCGCAGGGGACGAAGGATGACGACAGCGACGACGGCTTCCAGGCACGGACGCGCTGTTACGGAGCAGTCCAAGACGGACACACGGAAAAACGAGGCGACGACACGAACGAACGAACGACGAGGTACGACTGTGCGCTCGCGGCCGACTGTCACTTGGACGCAGACGACACCCCCGGTTTCCCCGAGTCGCGCACGGATGTCGTCGCAACACCAGCTGTCACGATAATCGGCGGTCTGTTTCGCGTTTTGCGGACGCGTTCGTAATGTCACTCGCGAGAATCCGCCGCGACGGCCCGTAGGAAACGTGCGAGAACGTAACGCGATATAAACACACTCAGGCCGCCGCCACCACTCGGCCACGGGCAATATGGCGTCCCGCCTGGTCTAGCAGCCGGAAAACCGACTGGCTGGCAGGGGTGGAATGCCCGGCCCGGATTGGTCCGCCGGCCGCCAAAATGTGACGTCACCGGCTCGCTCTCTCACCCGCTCGTCACGCGCTACTCTACGCCGCGCGCAAACAACCCCCTTCGCGCACCACACACCCGCGGCCGTACGCTTTCCTACCCTCCACGTTCGCGAAGCCGTCGATATTCGATTGTTACCCCAGCTACCCGATAATCGCGCCGCCCGTTCTCGAGCTCCGTGCGGCCAAGCGCTCGCGACCTTCCGCGATTCGAACCAGCGCCGCCCGTCCTTACCGTTCCACGTCACTGAAGTTACGCTCCGATGAACGCTCGGAAGACGCGCGTGAAGCTGCTCGATTAATTTAAATATCAAACCGCCGATGAAATGTCGGACCGACGCCACGATAGAAAGAGGTATCGAGATCGAGTGATACGTTAGCGAATGTCGATAAGCGGAGATTCGTGAACGGGGAATATTGATAATCCGACGTAATCGTAGGAATTAGTGGCGTTCGCGATGCGAAAATCAACGATACGAGCGATTTAACGAAATAGCATTACGTATGTGAGAGTTACGTGCGTGTTATAACTTGCATAATATAAGAACGGGATTATCTTCAAACGTTTCCGAATTCGGTTTTACCTCATATCGTAACCGTCCTTTTACAGTGATCGACATGATGCGCTCAGGGAGGTTGGATCAGATCGATGATAAATTTAAGAACAGAAACGCGCGATCGATGTTGTTTCGCAGTAATTTCGGAAGCGTCACGCGCGAACGTTGTTCAGCGAACCGCCAGAAGACACGAAATCCTGAACTATGACTGTGATATTGTGACTATGCGATATTTGTTCAATATTTAAATACGTTTTTGTACCTTCCGTTCGCGGCCATGTCTGTACTGGACAATTAATTCGGTGCACCGACTGAACGCGGCGCTACTAATCAGGTGTGTAACTGCTGCTATCTAGTGACAATGTGCAGTAGTATGAAAAACATGAACGATTTATTCTTTGCTAATGAAGCTTCAGAACAGGTTTTTATCTAATATAACTAGAATAGCTAGAATACTTGAATAACTAGAATACTTGAACCGAAATCCAAATAAGGCCCATCATAATCTTTAAAGACCGATTGATCTAATTTTTTGGTAAGATTTATCTTACAACAATCTATTGACAATCTGACAAGTATCTATTAGACATCAATGATCGTTGTTGATTGGTCTATCCAATAGGTACCTGTCGGGTAAATTTAATGAAGAAATTGGAACAATCAGCATTAAGAAAGGCAAATTGAATGTACAGGGCGTGAAAAAAGAAAAGCTTCTTGTCTTCAAGAGTATATATCCATACAGTATAAATCTCCAAGGGACATCTTAAAGATATCCAAAGGACGTCCTAAAGATGTAACTCGAATAAAGTATGCTATGTGAATAGTACACTCATGAAACAATGAAAATATGTCTTTAAAATTTTCAATCCCTTCTTAACACTTTGCGGGCCGCTGTCACGCTGACGTGACTTTTGAAGGCGAGCAGTAGAACCTGCGTGAATCTCGCCGGCGGCAGCGTAACGGCGCTTCGATAAATGCGCGGCCCGCAAAGTGTTAATATATATATAATTTTTATATTAATATCTCGCACTCTAAAAATTTGATCTGGGTCGTTAAATCTCCTAATAATGATCAACACAAAACTGAACACCTAATAGCGTCTTTATTAAACATAGTTATCACTCTTACTAACACACATACGCACGCACGTACACACATGCACGCACACACATTTGCATTACTCCCCTATTTAAATATTGCACTATTTTTTATATTTTTCTTTGGCAGAACATTCAATCCCTGTTGACATTGATATATAGGGAAATAATTGAACAGGATTACAATTTGTGAGGTATCTTGAATAATTCAGAATAGATTTTATGTGATACTACAGAATTGTGTTATCAATAATAATTATTAACAATTTGGTACTACACTGTGGAAATTGTAAAGACATCATCCTCACGTTTTCTGGACTTCTACAATTTTAAAAATAATTAAAGATTAAGAACCATATCTTTTCATGTATAACATAATTTTTATTTGTAAAAATAAATATACGTATTTATCTCAATTTTAATTTTATTTGCGACTTAGTTTTTGTAATTAGAGATAGATATAATCCATGTCTTTAATATAGAATTCTGCATGCATATATGCAAAATATATTAGTAACTTCGCTGTTTAGATAGTGAAATTTTTAAAAGTATATATCGTCATGGCAGTATTTTCAATGCTAATAATTCTCATAACACGACCTATTATGTCGTGTACTTTTAACTAAATATTTTTAAA
>NW_014554799.1:951806-1047809 GCF_001313825.1 Dinoponera quadriceps | reverse complement strand
TATATATATATATATATATATGTTTTACAATATATTACAATTGTACAAATTCACATACACACACGGTTCCTAATAAAAAATATAACACACAATTAAAAAGATAAAAAAGTTTTTTCTGCAATTGGATTACTTTAATGTTCACTTTTTATGCATGCGTTTCATACCTCAGCCATATAATTATATAGCTATATAACTAGCATATATATATATGTGCTAAGATTTAGTTACGTTCAAATGCAATGCATGTTTGACATCCTCAATTTTATTAGTTACTATAGATAACAGTTCTGGTGGCAGAAGCACAAGTGTCACATTGGCCTTAATTGTTTATTAAGTTAACTTGAATTTCGTCGTCAGCATTCTTTTTATCAGCATTGGAACTAACCATGTAAACTTGTAAAATAGTTTTCCCGGGCTCTTCCACGGATTCCTTCGTTAAAATCACTAGGGATCCTGGTTCTATTTCACTGATATCTGGTATCGCAGTTGCGATATTTTCAGGAGAAGGTGTTACTGCATCTTCGTTATCCTTGGATACAGATGGCGTAGACGAATCTTCCGTAACTTTCTGCGACAGTGGAGTTTCTTGCAACGATGTCGTAGTTTCCTTCATTAACGATTCGTTTTCGATACTACTGTCAAGCATGTTAATGCTGCGCGCTCGTAACTTCTTCGGTTTTGGCTGTCTACCAGATCTAGTTGGTCTAATTTGATAAACCTCCATATCACTGTCAGAATTACTGTTAGAACTTATGCAACTACTATCGTCAAAGTTATCATTTGAGCACTTTTTTAACTTTCGTTTGTTGTTTCCCTTCTTCATTTGTCGACTGTTATTTGCTCCGCCGTTTTCGTTAATTTCATTATCTATTGTCGCTTTGTCTTCAGCTTCTTGATCGTTAGTGGATGGTGCTTCACATTGCGCGATACTAGTTGCTGCAAATCCTAAAATTATTAATTATATATTATTTATTCACATGTGAATAGACATTACAAATGGATATCTTATATAGTACATATTTGGTAAAATTTTGATAAAAAGATATCTGAAATAAATTGGGTATATATGTATGTGTGTATAGTGCGTAAGATAAAAATTTTATTATACTTACGACGTCTGCGCTTTCTAGCATTCCTGGTTAAGTGTTGGTCTTTCTTTTCTTTTTCTGACGTCTTCTTATTCACATCTGCTTGAACATTTTCTAGTTCTTGTAACGTTGCTGGAAGCAGAAAATAAAATTTTAAATAAGAACTAAAAAAATCAATTACAGTTAAAATCTGAATTAAATTGTAGGAAGTGATACCTAATTGTTCTTCCAGCATTTCAGTATCAAACTCTTGATGATACTTCAGAGTCTTCTCCACTAAGGGACGATTAACTCTTTCTTCTTTCTTATACTTTTGTTTAATTTCCGCTCTTGTTCGATTTGGAAATAGAGTCTGCATCAACAGGAAATCTGTACCCACTACATTTAATGCTTTATAAAATTTGAATGTCTCCCATTTTGGCCACTCTTTACTCTTTTGACGCTTTTTATAAAACCCACTGCCATAATCTTCTTCCTCTACAATGATGTCTTGTGATAATATCTCCTTATGTTTTCTCACTCTTGTTTGTTCTATCACAAGACTTTGTTCATCTATTATCAATTGACCATCAGGGCCAACTTTTACTTGTGGCGCAGGCAACGTCGAAGGATCATCTTCCTCTTCCTCCTTTAAGTTTTCCTCTGATCTAAAAAAGATTATATTATGCTAAGAATATTTTTACATACATACAAGTTTTTTATACATTTCACTATCATAATTTAATGTACTTACTGTGTAGTTTCGTGGGCTGGTATAATAGTGGATGCTTTTGATTTCTTCATAGGATTTGTTACAGGATTATAATAGATCAGATCATACATTTTCAATTGACTTCTATCGGGTGTTTTATTTTCATGTTTTATTAGAAATTCCCTTCTAGCCTCAGCCAGTTTTCTTGCTGATTCCGAAACCATCATGCGTCTCTTTTGAGTTACTTTGATTCTTGCACTAAAATATAATAAATATGTTCAAAGACTGTCAAAATGACAAGTGAGGGATAACATTAAAGTTTATCTCTATTTTTGTCCAAACGACTCTATACAAGTTTTGAGATTCTCCACTAGTAGAAATCCTCCATTAGGAAAGGAAGTCCATAGTAAAGGAATGAAGAATTATAGGGGAAGAGAGAGAGGAGCAAATTGTAAAGAAACAGGAAAGTCAAAAATAGAATAGAGTAGGAAAGAACTCCTGTATGTATGAGTAGCAAATAGAAAGTAGGATGAATAGATTAAATTAGTAAGTAGTAGTTAGTTTAAATATAAATATAAGATTTTGTAATTCTAAGGGGAATAAATAAATACATACATATCATTGATGGTACTTTCCCTGTTGCTTTGTATAGAGCAGATGGAGTCGTTTCGTATACGACTTGGCACAACAGACGCTACTCTCTTGCCATGTTCATCTTCAGATTCGCTCGCGCTTACGCCACTACCTTGTATACTACTTTTTTGTTCTGGTACAACAATATTAGATGTGTCTTGCTCCACATGTTCATTATCAGGTATATTATCTGTGTTTTCTATAGAGGGTACTGTATTTTCTATAACCTTTTTTCGAACTGGCACAGTAGCCAAAGCCTTTATACGTGCCCGACGCATATTTCTTCTGTGTAATTGTAGTATGTGGCTACTGGAAAGATATTTTTTATATCAAATTTTATAGTTGCGATTGTAAATTACATTCTGCCGTATAACCTAACCGTATAACCTAACCGTGTAACCTAACCGTGTCAACCTCTATCTCTATCTCTCTCTCTCTCTCAATAATGGTTCCAGACGATCCAAGGCACATCCCCAACATCACTCAACGTAACATCAATCTCACTGAACTTCATAATATACTTAAAGGTTCACTTGCAAAATACTCCAAAATCGCGAGATAAAAACAAATGAGAATAATCTCATGGCTCCTGTACATAGGACGCGGCAAGCATTATCATCTTGTATACAGAGCAATTAGTTCTTACGGAAAAGCAGCACATTGATTGGTTACTTCGCGAACTTACACCATGCGGTGAGCGTTGCCGCGGTCTATAAAGCTCTCTCTCTCTCTCCCTCGCCCTCTCTTTGTCAATTTTGATTACGAGAAACTCATTCCTCCTACATTACTTAACAACGGATAAAATGAGATACCGGACAAATGCGTTCTGCCGCAGTGGAATGACTTTATTGAAAAAAAAAAATGCGGTACGACGAACAAAAGGTCCGCGAGCACACGCTCGAAGCACGTCCGGACCTCTCGGCTATTCTCACGAGACTCGTCCTGAAAGGCAAAGTCTACAATAGAGTTTTAAGCCTTAAGTTTTAGGAAACTGATTACTGATGTACAATAGAGTTTTAAGCCTTAAGTTTTAGGAAACTGATTAAGGAATTAATCACAATTGATTATTCTTCTATAATTCGATTGTGATTAGTCAATTTCCTAAGGTTTAAAACTTAAAATATCTATTGTAGACTGGGATTTAAGCCAGCAGCATACGATGTTTGTTTCGTGCTGGATTGTTTGCTGAATGGAAGTACTGCGTTTTGATTGATGTATTATCATCCATTTTTGAAAATGCACCAATCAAAACGCAGTATTTCTACCCAGCAAGCAATCTAGCACAAAAACAAGCATCGTGTGCCACTGGCTTTACACATGAGTGATTTTCACCGAAGTCCGATTGATTAAAGGTACAATTTCATGGTAACGTCAAACATCGGAGCCAATCAGTAGACGAGAATCAAACGTCGACCCAATCAGTAGATCCATTGTCCGCTGACTAGCTCCGACGCTTGACGCTTGACGTTACCATGAAAAAATATCTTAATGGCTCTTGAGGTTTAATTCTTGAGTTCGTGCGATTAGTTTCGTATACGAAAGCTAGAGTCCACTTGACGCTGCAATGGTCCGTGCGGTGCTTCAAAGCGGTACTTGCAGCGTCAAGTGAACCCTAGCTTTCGTATACGAAATTATCCGCACGAACTCAATAGTCGGATGTCGAATGCAGTCGATGGTCCAATGAGGAGAACTTACTTTCGAAAAATAAATCATTTCATTGGACCATCGGCTGCGTTTCGACGCACGACGTATTGTAGAACAGACCTAATCTGTCGTTGAGTTATACTACACTTGATTCTTCATTAATGATGGTAGCGACTCGTAACGGAGACTTTGGAACTATAATCTTGATATAATAACCCATTCGCTAGCTAAGTGTATGATTGATAGCAGACAAATGTATTGAATCACATGAAGGTTTAGTGTTACTTTTTACATGAGCGAGGAAAACGCCGAAAAATGGAAGAGGCTCGGCAACGGATTATCAAGCAAGAGATACCGAAAGGTGCCATAATGATGTCGAGATACGAAGCTATAGCGCATCAGTCGTCGTTCGTTTATACTTGGAAAAATCAGAATGAAGTGTACGTGACCATTACATATTTTCTGTCGAACCGCTGCTATTTTACCTTTTTCCAGATTTTGTTCTTATGGATTGAATAGTATTTATGATTTACGTTTAAATCTAGTGCAAAAACCTTGAACGTCAGCATAACAACATGCATTCGTAAAACTATGAATCCTTATCTAGATGGCCATTGGTACACGGAACCGGTATCTTGAGTTTAGCAGCATCATTAGGTGGTGCTTACGTTAATTTTATATTCAGACGAAAGTTAAAAGTACACAATATTGGTATTTTACCCTCGA
This sequence comes from Dinoponera quadriceps, assembly GCF_001313825.1. NCBI lineage: Eukaryota > Metazoa > Arthropoda > Insecta > Hymenoptera > Formicidae > Dinoponera > Dinoponera quadriceps. The sequence continues at coordinate 1,043,027 of NW_014554799.1, read as the reverse complement.
TGATGGCTATTACAGGACCATCGTTCCTTTTGACAACACTTTCTCGATCACTGGTATTTATTAGCAATAATAATTAAATTCAATTAACAAGGATACTCGGTGAATCAGTTCAACGTGGAATATATATATTTATAATTCGAAATAAAATACTATTCTCAGGCTATCGATAATAAACTACTGCTGCTAGAACTACCTTGTCCCTTGTGCCTAGAACTCAGAGGTGCCATAATACAAGCTGCCTTTGGATATTTCACACCATTTATAACAGTACCAATTATTACCTTTATAGTAAGTATAAATTGATATCATTATGATATTACATAATTGTCGTATATATGTAAGATATATAATAATCATCATATAATTATATATGATAATTTTTATTTATGTATATATATATATATATATAGTTTCAGTTTATACATATATATATACATGGTTTCAGTTATATAAAATAAATTATATGTAAAGAGATTATACTTTGGATTTTTATATTAAAATTTATGCACACATATATGTTTACATACTTACATATTTGGTTCATAGGTTGTTGGCAGTAGAGCGTATAATATACCATATCCAAATGAGGGTAGAAAAATTTTAACAATTGCCGGGTCAGTCTATCAACACTTAATCCCTAAATTGTCATCAACTTTAATTTTACAAGCGATGATTGGTGGTTTTATAACATATTTACAAATCAAATCTTACCTTCGAATATTAGATATAACATATCTATTGGAACATGAAAAAAAACCAAAAAGAGGGTATATCCAACAGTAACTTGTATCTAACTTTATATATGTATATGCTTGTAGTTATACAATAAAATGTATTAAATAAAATATTTCTCATTTATGTTCAGATTCCTGTTTTAAAAATGAGCCGCACATTGAGCACTTCAATATATTTAATAATTTCAATTAATTATTCCCTTCCATTAAATTCAAATTCGGTAACATAAGGAAAACGAAAAGATCACAACGGTTTGTAGAATATAAAATGTATTTTTATTTCATCATTGACATAGTGTTATAAGACGTTTATAATCGTTCACCAATGTTCTTGCATTTACCGAGAGTCCTACATTAAGTTACGCACGTACTCGCTATTCTTTTCCTCGAAATTAATCCAGTATCTAGGCACCGTATGATTTGTTACAGTAATAAACGCTTCCGAACTATTCGAAAAGATCGCCATTTTAAATATCAATAGTATATACATAGTTTCCAATTCGAGAGAATTTTCCCGTAATAATTAATTTCTTTATTTTCGCTTGACACACAGATTTCGACCTTGCGATATCCAGTCAAATGTATATACCAACCAATATATGTTAAATATAATATGAATGTTTATATAGGCTCGAGAGAGAATAAGACAGAATAAATTCGATATTCTCGTTTACCAATCAAATGCGCATTTGATCACAGTAGCCTGCGGCTTTTCCACGCAGGCTACTATCCACAACGAAGATGAAAATTATGCCTTGAATCGAATCACGTTCGTCCTTCTATTACGTTAAACTATTTGAACTTTTGTATCGTTAAATTTAGAAACTCCTCAGATTACTATCCAAAGCTCGTATTCACAAAGAAGACGTTTAGCACCCTTACTTTTTTTTATATACCTATAATGTCACATATTTTCTACGTTTTTCTCGGATAACAAAAAAATTCCTCGTAAGGTCTGGTTTCTACGGTCAAATATCCGGCACGGGTGAGAGAATGTGTAATTTTTGATTTGCCAACTAGTCTAGAGTTAAGTATATTACTGGCAGTTTACTGGACGTTACACGGGGGCCCAAGTAGCAAGGAGATCCCAAGGAACTATGTGTATGCGATAAGAATGTATAAAAGATAACACACCAGATACTAATGCACACCGGTTCAACCAAAATATAACAACGTGAATTGTTTTATTCTTCGGGAGTAGGACTTGTATAACACCTACAACAATGATTATGTTGGCAGTGAATGAATTATCCAGCTATCCAGAGTAGCCACGGAATCTAAGAAGCAAGACCATTGAGAGATACGTGAAAAATACGGCGCGCCCTACGCGACATGGTACCTTCCGCGCGATTTAATATAAAAAGTGCCTGACCCTCTATGATTATGTAACGATGATGCTGTTAAGCGTACCACGCGTTTAAGGTACATTGACAGACATATATTTCCCAGATAAATCTCTTCCCGTATTATTTCTTCACTGATACGCCTTATCCATCCTTAATAATAACTCAACGCATACACTTATATAGTACACACAATTGTTCTGCTGTTTTCGGTAATGTGTTTTATCTACTCTTAAGTGTTCAGAAAGAGAGAAAGGGAGAGAGACAAATTTTATCTGATGCCATTATAATGTACATGAGTCGTGACATTACCATGATTTGCACAGCAATCAACATCACAATGAGATCGTCATTTTTTTGTTAATGTGTGTATCTTACATCTATATTATACCTATACCTATACCTAATATATATATATATATATTTATATTTTTTTTATTAGATATAATGTTGTCCATTGCTTATTTACAGTAGAGGTCCCATTCTACAGATCGTCGAATATACTCATTCGTTAATGCACAGAAACAGTCAAAATGATTTGTTTGGATAAGGGGATAATTTATGCAATAATTTTTAACTTCAAGTGTCTTTAGAAACGAATTCCGTACCGAAATATTAAATTTGACAAACGCAAATTCATTAACACCAAGTTATCATTGTTGGCACACGTAAAAAATCCTCTTTGCTGTAATAAAACTTTGGACTGTAACTTTAAACGCCTCAAACTTCATTGTAGGAATGGTATAAATATGCAACATTAAAAATTTATACAACATATTTATGCCATTTATATTTCGTTATACAACAATCTGTACGTACTATTCAAAATATAGAAGAGAAATCAACATGCCTATGAATAAGTTACTGTAAATGGTATTAGACCACATTTAAATAGTAACCTAATGATGAAAAGAAAACACTTTCATTTATACCATTAATGCAAAGAAATTCTGTTCAGACGTTACAGTGTTATTGTGTGAAGTGTTAAGTATGAATAATTAACGATTATACATTTTAGAAAGGAAATAAGTTCTGTACGTTACAGCACGTTCGTTTGTCGAATTTGTTTTAAATAAATTACCCCTCGACTATATGTTTAAAGAAATTTTAATGTTTCTCGTAAAATCCGTTGATTTATATCTGCCTTCGATGGTGCAAGTAAATGTAAATACGCAAATTCACAAGTTTCTCGCGGCACTAGTTTCGCAGATACCAATTTTACCGTCGAACATCTTAGCATGATGGCAAAGCTAATTGTAGTATTTACATTTCATGTCGATCGGTGGCTAGTCGAGTTGTAAAGCGTTAGCGAATTGAACTTGGTTCCATCGTTGCACGCAAATAGATTATGTTTCAGTTTTGTCTCCAATTTAACAATCATAAAATTGTACAACACGAGAACAAGGATCTATCTTATTATAGAAATGTTCTAGCCGCTAATATTATTTATTTTTATCGCAAGTGTCACTTTGGAAGAACATTGTCACCATACTCACTTGCATTTTCCTCACAGAGGAATATAGCGCACGACAAGGGAGAAAGAGATAGACAGAGAGAAAGAACAGATCGAGAGAATAAATGCTGGACAATCAAAATATAATAGGCATCAATTAAAGCAGTAAAATAGATCATATACAACATTGGATCTCTTACCGCTCTCCTATAAATTCACTTTTCAAAGTTACAAAACTTTGTAAAGAATAACGATGAAGCGAAATGAAAGATGCGACACACATAATTCCATCAGAATGGCGGATAGTTTTGCATGGGTAACATAACTGAAGAAATCGGTGGCATCGGTAGTGTGTGTATGAAAGCGGGATGATTCGGTTGGACCATAACTAAAGTATGCTGCTGATTGGCTATGAAGGAGTTGTATTGAGTGGTACTGTATTGTGGGTAAGTGGTATTAACCGTGTCAGTATTTTTGTAACAAAACGTGCTGGGCGTTTGGCAAGGTAGGGGCCCCTGAATAGGACCCCAAGCCAGCTGCTAGCATCTTCGGTTGTGCCAATGTGTCATGTAGTCTTGATAGCTTACAGTAACCTTCTCGCTCTGGTATCGCGTCAGCTTCACACTGCGCCTAATGTCTGGCGTAACTAAACCCTTATAGCCACCCTTGTGTAGTAACGAGTCTATCGTTTGTATCTGGTCCCAACCTGCGTGTGAAAAAATGTGTTAATCTGGTAGACTGATTATGTACTTGGAAGACGCGATGGTACATAACGTGCGTGCACACCTACGAACCTTGTTCAGTCGCAACATCAGGTAAGTAAGTAGCAGTTCTTTTGTTGCCCTTCTCATTGTGGAACTCTATACGAATACCGTGAACTCCTATTTCCCAATCTAAGTAATCCACGCCATCCTCAAAATGCCGTAGTATAGACACGCTCACGTGCAAGCGTGGCAGTTCCTCTCTTGTTATAGGATTGAACCGCGAATCCTTAAAAGCACTGGAAAATGCAATCATTCCGTTTAGAAATAAACGCTTCAAAGTTCTAGCTCCAAAATCAGCGAAAAGTCTACATTACCTAGTAGCAGCATATTCCCTAAGCCCTGCATGTAAATGCATGGCATTAAATGTACCAATGCAACCACGTAATCTCATGTCTTTGCCAATTGTCCATGTTACAAACAGGGGGCTGAAAAGAAAACAGAGAAAGGGTACTGATCGAGTAATCATGGACGTCAAACTTTGCGAGGATTAACAAATTCATCCTGTAACAAAAGAGCCGATCATATTGAACTGTATCTCTGCAATAAAGTATATAACTTGGTGCGAGAGCTATATAGAATGCCGATAATTAATCTCCTCTTAAGCCAATACGCAGACAGTACATACGTTGCTATTTCCATACGCAATGCAACAACCGTGTAACAAATATTAAGATACATTTTAGTGATGATCGATAATAGTTATTGTAACGACTGAAAAGGAACAGGATGAAGGGACGAGGAGTGATAAACAAACGAATATCGATTTCTGTTTATCGAAGATAAAAGAGATATAGAGCGCGCGTAGGGACAAAGGCACGATGTGAAACACGACGTTTACATTTCGATAAACTAGTCCGCGGCATAACAACGCTCGCATGCCGCATAACCTCGGGACGGACAAGGTCGAGTAGCACGACCGAGGTAAAGCCGGTGAAGGTTCCGAAAATGCAGGACGCGCATTGTCATCGTCGACCGAGGAGGAGACGTGTTCGACGAACGTCCCCGTCGTCGGTTGAAAATACAAAGGCAAGAATGAGCCCACCGACAAAGAAGCGCGCTGGCGTGGGTGGCGGGAGAAAAGGATGGTAATGGGAAAAAAGCGCTCACAGCGGGGGGACGCGAGAGGGGGAGGGAGGAAGGTGGCGGATCGGGGAAGGCGCGCACGGGGAAAGCCGCGAGCGTGACAGAGAGACGCGGCATGAAGTGGGACAGGGATGGTGGCAACGCGTCGAGACGACGTCAGTGGTGACTACTCACAATGCTTCGTTGCTAAAGTTGGGCGGTTTTGGTGGGTCGAGTTGGTGCAGTTGGCAGTAGAGGACGTCGAAACAGTAGAAGCCCATCTCGGGCTGCACGATCGGCGTGTTACGTATACGAGTGCCGTTTGACAACACCGTGGTACCATTACATGGCGCGCCCGTTGAGTTGTTGTTCAACTTTTGCTTCTTTGTACCGCAACAGCCAGCAGCCATGTTTCCCACTCGACTGCCGTCAACTCCCGCGACCCGACTGCGGACACGAACGGTCTACGACCCGTGGTGTGCGTCTCACTCTCGTCCGCCCGTCGCGGCCGCCGCCGTCGTCGTCCTCGTCGTAGCGTGCCGTGTCGCGCGCGCGCCCCGCCGGATGGCGCCGCGCGCGCCAAAACAGCTGTTTCATCGCCCGCCATTTCGCCGCCGCGAGATTCGTCCGCCCCCTCTTACGCTCTTCTACGATCGACCCACGCCTCGCACAAACGTTCGTTCGTTCATTCATAATACAAAGAGACGAAGATTCTGTTCTTTTTCGCTGCACTATGTTGCACTTTCTGCACCCGCGATTAAGTAAATATACGTTGAGGCACCCGAGGAGAAGAGAAACTGAAAATGGCACGGAAGGAAGCACAGTTGAAAGGGGACGTGTCTAAGGTGTGATGATTCTTGACGCGAAACTAAGCGACCTGTACGGTAAGAAAAAAAAACGGCTTAATCTATCTGTCGGTCTACGGTATTCCTGCAGTTTGCAAAAAATGGCAGTGATGAGCTGCTGAAGAAAGAATCTTGCCCGTAACACGCGGCAACATGTGTTTCCCGGAGCAATAAGCGCGATAACAAAGGGATCTTTCCGCTTAAAAAAAAAAAACACGATGTGAAAGCGAGTTGCTCGGATGAATTGAAAATTCATCTTAAAACCGGAGTGTAACGCGTATATCTTACGGAGGCATTTTTATCCAAGTTGGCATCCTTTAGACTTTTGATAAGATACAGTCAGCTGAGTCACTCCGAAGGAATCAGGCGCGTCAACTTTCTACGGCATTTCCTGTGAAAAGCAGCAGCCACTTCTACCACCGATTAACAAATTAATACACACGCGAGAGATTGATTGCGTCTCGCTGTGCGGTCGAACGCGGCGTTACAAGTAGCCTAACGGTAATTCACGGGACGAAGTTCGGCGCGACAGGTGAAAGCTACGGCGAATGCCTCAATTCTCGACGCACCACGTCCGTCGCGCGATACTTACCGCGGCAAGCGCGAAGGATCGCGGAGAGTTTTCCTACGCACCCCCCGGGGTTTTACGAGGGTGGTGGATGGCGGTCGCGATTTTACTACGCCGTGCACGTTGCCCGAGCCGGTGCAAACTCGTTGACGACGCGTCGAGCGCGACGTAACACGACGAGGACTCAGTCGCGGATGATGACGCGACGAGACGCGTGCGATCTTCGGCCGCACGCGTTACGCGGAACGAACACTCGACGCGGAGAAAAAAAACGTGCCAGCCGGAGAAACGGTCGGGGAGACGTGATGCATCCCACTGCGCGCAATATGTCGACGCCCGCACGCCAACGGGCCAACCGCGGCCACCGAGATGATCGTCGCCGACCACTCGCGCGACCAACTGTCACGACGCGTAACCGCGCGTTCCGGTGGCGACGCGTAACCCGCAGTTACGCACTCCGTACGGGCACGCGAAACGCGTGCCCGTTCGACGCCACAACCGCTGACACGTACGACGCGGTCCGTCTGTGCGTCGCGACGCCGGTCGCGTTGCACTCACGCGCGCGTGACATCGCTACGCCATCTCGGAGCAGTCGCGTGCAATTAGAAAATATGTATAGATAAATAGATCTCGGCACCCACCGGGTGTACTTGGTTGCACTTGCTTGTGCGTGAGATAAGAATTCTCGCTGGCTGATAAAGGATCACCACAGCCATCATTTCCGGCAAAATGGACCCGGACCGTTTCTACGTCCGATATGAGATCGGGGATGCGAACGGCAACGCGGGGAAAGTGATTACAGTGATTTTTACGATGAATCTTTTTATTCCAAAAACTTTTTATTCCGTCCTTTCCATCACGGTGAAAGCAGCCTGGCGCGTCAATTTGTGAATTTCGAACATCGGCGGCTTCTTAACTAAGCTTCTCGCCCTGGTGTACTCGAATATTCACGCGGAGACCAGCCTGTTGTCTTCCCCTGTGCCGTTAACTCGGCGAATGCGATTAAAACGAGCGTACGCCGCTCGGTATTATTTCAATATCACGTTGATATCAGTTTGCATCGAGGTGCCACGATACCTGAATGTTAATTTGCGCCGAGTACACTTTAAATTACTCATATCTTTCACTACGTAATCCCGCTTTACATTGTGTTGATTTGTCGAGAAAAGGATGAGATTAAGGTAAACTTGACGTGTACAAAGCGCCTAATTCTGCGCTTTGTTACAAAACGCGTTACTACAAGTAGATTCACGTGGCAATTTTACAAAATGCATGATAATCCGGCAAATTCGTATTGTGATTATAGAGCTTGTATAATATACACGCTCGATGCGCGACTATTTCATTGCATTTATCAAGAACTTGAGTAGATGCAAATATATTTTTATTTCAAGGATGAAATTCAGCGAATGCGTGATTATTATTCGCTTATGTAAATTGTGAAAATATAATTGCGACGATCGTTAGAATTATATATACATTTCTATCGTAATTTAATAGTGAAATTCTATATTATTGTAAATACCCGTTACATAAACAGAGTACTGTAGGCCAAATGACTATTGGCCTATACGCAAACCAAACGTTTTATTGCTCTGCGCGTAATTATAACCGAAGTACGCGTGGCAGTTTGCCGGATTTGTTTACAACGAGAATCAAACAGCGTGCAATATATATATAAGGAATTCGCTAATTATTAATTAGGTATTTTAAGTAATAACATGAACTATATGGAAACACGACGTAACAGAGAGATAAGATACAATAACAATTTCTTCATTTATTTCTTAACGAATTTCATTAGTATAAAAGATACAACAACGAATAAATTGGCAGTGTGTAGCGCCCGCTATCGAAAATAGCTGGCAGTTCGAGATAAGCAGAATTGACGCTTGAAAAATGTGTCGCGATTTTGCTAAGTATTTAGTTCGCACCGTAAAACTGTGTATGTATGTGCAAGATGCGCGCAAGTTGCATAATATACATCAATAGATGTACAGTATAAGATATCGCGGCTGGTGCAGCTATCACGGAATCGTAACATTTTATAAATCATACAACACTTAAAAATTCACGATGAGATCCTCATATTTTTGTTTACTTACATCTAACTTAGATCTATCATTTATCTTTTCTGCTTTGTCTTTCTTTTTTCTTAAATAATGCTAACTAAATTATTAACCACAGAAAATTTACGTCATCTTCTCGTCAAGCTTATTATCGATGTGACTAAGTGTATAATTGTTTTAATAAGGCGAAAATCTTCCTACCACGATGTACTATCCCATCTGCTAACCATCTCGCGTCCGAATAAAATATATCCTAATCAGAGAGAAATATATCAACAGAAATATCGTTTCATATCAAAAATCCGAAATTCCGCCTAAATTTTCGCCTGACATACGTTCGAGAATGTTACACACGTCATACGCATTATACAAATAATGGAATACATCAGTTTGTACATTCAACCTCATGAAGCAGGCAGTGAATTTTAGGCATGATCACTGACCCGTAAAAATGCTCGTTGCCATTCTCACATTATCGAAATCGCGAATAAATTCTGTGTGACACGGTGGCAGCGCTAATTGCCGTTGAGAACGGACGATCCGATGCATCCGTTGCAAAATGGGAGTTTCTTTGCCGTTGTCTTCATCGACTAGAGGGATTTCGGAAATTATTTTAATTGCCGGGTGTCGAAACGTTCAAGAAGCTCGTACGAACACGCAAATATCATTTCCAGCGGCGCGAGTTTCACAACTCTCGAGAGAGGCGTGAGATAAATCTTTATATACTTTTTAATCGACTTGTGCGACGCGCTTATCGTCCTTATCGGCACGACGACTTAACAATTAGTGCCCATCGTACGCGAAAGACACCGTTATTATCCTCAAGACGGCGCGTGTGGCATAATAAACGGGAGGCTGTGTACACTGAGACACAGAAACACGCACCACCACTTGAAGCAGTGGAGGATCGCGAGGAGGAACCGCCGCCAGTGTCATTTTCGCTTACGTAGCCCGCGTTCCGCGGTTTCCTGCGTCGTGGAGCGATGCGGTCGGGGCGGCGCAGGCGGATAGGACGGACCCGCGTTATTCCACCAGCCGGGCGGATTGTTACGTATCGGCACCATGACCGGGGGGATCGGGGGCAAAGGTAGCGGGTGTATGAATGTCGAGCGACTGGGCTGCGTGATGATCTGCGTGTTCTGCTGATTGGACACCAAAGGATTGTACCGAGCGTTATCATGCGGCGAGACGTGAGACGAATTGACTGCGTGCACGTTGTTATAGCGAATCTCGCTGGATCTCGGAGGCAGGGGCCCTTGGGTAGGACCCCAGGCGAGTTGCTAGCATCTTCGATTGTGACAATGTGTCATATAGTCTTGATAGCTCACGGTGACCTCCTCGCTCTGATAGCGAGTCAGTTTCAGGCTACGACGAATGTCGGGCGTTACTAGGCCCTTGTAGCCGCCCTTGTGCAGCAGAGAATCTATCGTTTGTATTTGGTCCCATCCTGAACAACGGGGTTTAAGTGTTATTGCTTGTCACTTCCTCTCACTTTCGAACTGGATTACTAAGGAGAATCTGCACACTACTTGGTCCTATCCTACAGTTACAGATACGCACCTTGCTCCATAGCTACGCTGGGCAAGTAAGTGGCCGTCCGCTTATTACCCTTCTCATTGTGGAACTCTATACGAATCCCGTGTACGCCCACCTCCCAATCTAAATAGTCAACCCCGTCCTCGAAATGCCGTAAAATCGACACGCTCACGTGCAAACGTGGCAGCTCGTCCCGTGTAATGGGATTGAACCGAGAGTCTTTGAATGCGCTTTAAAACACACAGACGGAAACATACGTCAGACTGCGTGATTGTTCTGCTCCGACACGTGAAATACCACTGGTACTCGCATAGCAATGATCTAGGTCTGATATTACGTAACATCTCTCAGTTCGTGAGAAACATTGTCTCACCTAGTTGCAGCGTACTCTCGTAGCCCAGCGTGTAAATGCATCGCGTTAAAAGTACCGATACAACCTCGCAACCTCATATCTTTTCCTATTGTCCATGTCACAAATAAAGGGCTGAAAAGATGTATCTGCATTAAAAATCTCGCGCTTAGATACACATTTCTCTCTTCCTCCACTACACAACCACACGCAACGAAGAAGAAGGGGGGTGGGGGGGTGAAGAAGGGGCGAAGCGAACGGAGCCAGAATTGTGCGGTTCGTTGTGCGAGTGGAACGAACGAGCGCTCGGTATTCGGCGAGATATACGAGAAAAATAAATGCAACATCGGAAACAATATCGAACAACTCAATCCCTGGCGCTAATCTTTCCGAAGTCGAAACAATATTTGCAGCACGAGGACGTCTACAAAGATGATAAACTCATCGCCATTGCTAATAACGACACTTCCACAGATACCGTAACAACGAAGGCGTCCTCGGTGGCCTACATAGCTGGCATAGCCGCTATACAATACGAGAAATCGAAGCGCGCCGCGATAACGCGCACACCAACGGCTAAATCCACACGCGAGGATCAAACAATGCGTCAATAACGTCCGTCCTGGTCGATTATGCAGGTAGATTTCTCGCGGGGTCAAATGTCGAACGTCAAAGATTGACTAACTTTGCGAGAGTTCGACGCGTGCGTGCGTGCGTGTGTGTGTGTGTGTGTGTATATATGTACACATAAGCTGTAAGCACACGAAAATAAAAATCCGATAACTGTCGTGAAACACAACGTCCCCCCTGCATCTATCCGTGCAACGTGGAGAGTCGGCGTCGGCCAACGTCAGAAATCGCAGGCGATCGTAATCTTGAATCGCGCGACTCGGCGACAAAGCGTGCGCGGCGATCAAGACGAAGCGTCATCGGAGATCAAACGAAGACAACAGCTGACGCGGCGCGCGAGCGAGACAGACCGCGGTCGTGCTACGCGAGCGGGAGAAAGAGAGGGAAAGAGATAGAGACGGGTAGATGGTATGTTACATACGCAGAGTTAGGACGCCGCGAAGGCTACTCACAACGCTTCGTTGCTGAAGTTCGGCGCCTTCGGCGGGTCCAGCTGGTGTAGCTGGCAGTAGAGCACGTCGAAGCAGAAGAAACCCATCTCTGGCTGGGCGATCGTGCACTTCCTCGGTTGAGGAGCGCCGTGTCGCGTAACAACACTGCCGTCGCAAGGCGATAGGCTTGACGTACCGCCCAGCCTCTGCTTCTTCGCGCCGCAACAGCCAGCGGCCATGTTCCTCCTCGACAGGTCACCCGCGAGCACCGTCGCGGTTCTCCTCGGCGGTCTACGTTCTTCCTCGCCACGACGTACTCTACGTCGACGTCGTCGCCGACGCGCGCCGGATCGCGCCCGCGCTCCGCTAGATGTCGAGCCGGCGGCGGCCTGAACAGCTGTTTCATTACCCGCCATTTGTACGGCGTCGCGTCATCGCGCCATTGATAATTAGCGGCTGTCCGCCGTCGCGCCGCGCTGCGAATTCGACAACGTCCGGCGATCGTCGACGGACGTCGTGCTGCTCACGAAACTCGACCCGAGCGCCTCCATCGATGGGCGCTGGTAACGTCGGCGAATTGCTCTCTTTTTACCGCACCTTTTCTACACTTGTACTTTCTTTCCCCTCCTTTCGATTCTCCCCCATAAAAGCGCTAACCTATAATTATTCCGCTTTAATTGTTGAATGTGTAATTAAGGGGAACGCAAGCCTATACAAGCGTAAAAATGTAATGGTGCTTTCAAATTGCACCTATTTACACTTTCTGCACTCTAAATGAAACAGATATAAAAAGAAACCAACGCTCAAATATTGAAGTATCGTGTGTATTACGATAGAAATTTACGGCCTATTTTTGTTTTATTCTTCGCAATTCTTCAGTCATCGTTACATTATTGAATGTCGAAGGTAAGTATCGACAATGTAACTAAACAAGACGAGAACGTATTTCAAAGAGTACCAACATCCTCGATCTTTGGCGAATTTTTTGTCGCTCTGAGATTTATGTCATTTCACCTGCTCCATATTTCTGAAACGAAAGTATATATATTTATGGCAACATGGAGGATTTTCTCCGGCAATCAACGTTACGGACTTGCTCTTGAAGATTCGGGATTGAGAACAATCGAAAGATTCATTCGTAATCAACTTTTCTCTCCATATCATTGAACGTTAATGAAAGAGAGAAATGTGTTAAAGGTCTGGAAACTTATTCATAACGAGCGTCAAGTGCAACGTAATAATGAATCTCGAAACAATCAGAAATTCATCGAAAGATATGTTGACAATTGAAACGAGGAGAAACTTGAAACTGAACGGGAGGGCCGAAAGTCGATTTAACAATAACAGACCGAGAAAATCGTAAATCTTTATGTATAGTAAAAGCCTTTACGTCTCAAAGCAATAAGCTACGAGAGACTTTCTGTACGACCTTCTATTCCCTCCTACGATAGAGTCCGTACGTGAACCGTTACTTGATTAATGGGTCGGATTTGATTAGTCGCTCAATAAATCTGCGGGATCAGAATTCCATCTTTAACATCAAAACCACGCCTTTGCAAAGTAGCTGCGCCATGATTACTATAAATCTCCCGAGTAAAATATTTGCGGAATATATTAACGGTAAATGGAATCATCATGTGGAATTAACGAATTATTTCTTTATTCTCTGAAATAAACGGTTGATATACGTTTGTATAGCTGCATTCGATACAGGCAATGCTAGTTCCTACTTGTTTCATAACGGGTCTAGTCTCCTGTGCTCTTCCTCTATCGCGGCCTGAAGTACCGAACCACCTTTGGTCACTTATCGCACACGACCGAATCTTTTTATTTCCCTCCGTCAGCGGTAGGTGGTGCGAGGTCTCCGGCCGCTCTTTGCGCGACACCCTGTAGACGGCGTGCGACTGCGCGAATCGGCGCAGCGCGCCGCGAAAATTGCGAAAGCGAACCGCGTAATGACGTCGCCGGCAGCAAGGGCACCTGGATTCCTAGTTCCTTACCTGGCACCTGCCTACGATGCACCGTGGAGGTGCCCGAGGCGTGACAGCGGAATCAACCTGGCAACGTGCGCGCGTTCGCGGCTACTCGTGTCACGCTCGTCGAGTGTTCTCGTGACGGATTTCGGCAGCTTCGCGGGCTCGTTGCCGGCCGAACGGACGGAACGGCCGGAACGGGGAACGGCACGGAAGCGTCGGGAATTTCGGAAGTGCGACGGGAACGGAAGCGATTGGCCGGCGCGAATTCGTTCGGAAATTCGCTCGTGTGCAACGTTGTGAGCGCATGCCGGTGCGGTGGTTCGCGTGCCGCACGGACGGATTTTTTCAGTGCAACGCACCAAGGATAACGCCGGACCTCGCGGGAGCAGCGTGCGACTCTCCCCGCGTACGAGGCGGTGCGGACAGTTCCCGGACTCGACGAGCGATCGGGTGAGTCTTTATGGATTATCCATCGGCCGAGAGTGTTTTTCCGATGCGCGACCTACGGCCGCTTTATTTATAACGCCGTTGCTAGCATCGAACGTTTCGCGGGCGTTACATAAAACGACGACGGCGCGAACGATCAAATGTGAGTCACGTTTGCGCAACCTGACGGTGCGCGAAGTCACGTCTCGCGATCTACCAATTTCGTCGATATATTGACGAGTCGGGCGCAGCCCGCCGGTAAATAACAGTCGCGGCGATTCCCTCGCGATTTTTTCAATATCGAGCGACGCCATTTTTATTTCCTTTTTTCGATCGAGTAATGATTCGCCAGGCGTAGGTTATATTATCTCAACGAACACTTCCTCATTGGAATATTAAATTAGTAATCAAGAATGACGTGTTCTGCGGCGATTTCCGGCATCGGATGATGACTATTATCCCCGTACCGAAGCCAAAGCAATAATAAATACCTCACCTCATTGTCCGCGAAGGTGACATGTTTTTCACACCGACGTTTCTCCTCCACATTCTAGTTGAGAACAGCGTGAAGACAGCTTTTTGCTCGCCTGTTTGTAGGTACCAGTAAAACGAGTCCTTTCTCCTAGCGAAGATCGGTGATTAACAAGTGTACTCACGGACGGACGCTCGTGTGTTATCCGCCTTATCGTTTCGGTTAATCTCAGGTAAGAGTAATTAGTCTCGTAACTCCGAAAACTATCCGGCGCGTGGTTCCCATCGGCTCGGTTGAATTAATTACGATATACCTCGCGTATTTATCGCGATGATGGGCATCGCCGACGACGCCGTCACACGTTCCCATTCACGTGCGGCAATTAACGCGGTGTCTGCGGGCACAGTCGCGTTTATGACGGAGCTCGGATGCTTCGCACGAACGGCACGATCTATCTATTAATAAATCGTGATTATGCACCTGCATAGAAATCTAACGATTCGCGCTACCAACCTGTGTAGCTACCGAATACCTAGCCGGCGCAGCTGCTGACGCTAATTGAAGATTATCTATCCCGTGGAAAATATTTCGCGCACTTCGTTCGCGTGAAATTCGTGTCTGAAAACACTGTGAAAAGTTTATCGCGAGCGATAATTACGACACGATAAACGAACGTGATTCTTCATATCCTTCGGCTTGACAATTACAGCGATCCATTAATCGGTTATTATAATAAGGAAGAAAAATATCGGAATATCCTTTCGGTTGTTATTACAACACCATCTCGATGTGTGAGCAGTCGATTACTTTTGAAAATCTCAGAGATTATGCCGAGATTGCGATTTCATCGTGAAACGCCGTTTGCTCGCGGGCTGAACGCTCTCGTCGACAACGACGACGACGTCGTCCCGATTCCGCGACGCTTTCCGGACTATTTTTCGGAACCCGTCGCGGAGAATATCGCAGCGATCCGGTAAAATCTCGACGCGCGACACGGCGGTACAATCCAGCCGAAACACACAAAATGCATTTGCCGGTTTAACGGCAGTAGCCGTTGATAATGCACTCGCTCTGCATACCGCAGACTCGGTTTCGCCATTAGTATTCACGAGGTAAAAGGTGTCTCGTCGGAATTTCGGCGCGTTATTGCAGCGGAAGGTAAAAACACGCGCGGAATTAGTCGATTAATTGCGCGAACCTGTATTCTCGAGAAGTCGAGCCTGATTCGATCGCTTTTACTCGTCGTTTGTGACGAGTCGAAGGATGAGTTTATTGGTCGGAAAACCGCGGCGCCTCGAGCCTCGGCTGATGTAATCGTCACGCAGGTGGGTTTCACGCGTAAGAAAATACGCGTACTTACGCACGGCTTAAATTACACGGCCAAGGAAGCTGCGGCGGCGCGCTTACGATCGTTCGCGCGCGCCTCCTCGTAAAATGCAAACAATACTCCTCCTTCGTCATTCCTCGTAACAATCGCGGCCAATTACCGCCTTCCTCCTCCTACTTTGTCCGATTTTTCCCGGCAATCCGATCTCGCTCGCGCGGCTCAGGTATTTTGTTTTCACCAGGTGCTCGCTCGCTCACTCACGCACGCACTCACGCACGCACGCACGCACGCACAGACGTACGCATGCATGCACGGACTCTACTTTCCATTTCATTTATTGTCTCATTGTTGCATTGTGTATTCGCGTCGGACATTTAAGATGGAGATAAATTGAAATCTTCAGGCGAAATTTCTCTATAGGATTGAAGAAATTGCACTTTATAAGCGCAGATGCGCACGCGAATCTCACAAGCTTTGTCCTCGACCTCCGGTAACGCGGCGAAGGATATAGTAGCCACTTGAAAGCTTGCGGTAGGAATGCACTGCATCTTTTATTCGCGAAATGCGGTGCGCAGCGAAGGGAAGCGCTTATGAGAAATACGTGACGGATCGCTGACTCACAGGACCGTGCAAGTTCTTTCTTGATGCATTTTGCATAAATGTACGTCGAGAAAAATGCTTTCGAGCGAAAAAGATGAGAAAGCGAAAGGATTGATGAAAAACGACGGACTATTACGTGCGAGGAGACGTGTTAATAACACGGAAACCATTATTGATAGTAACGGTTGTCAGTCACATCTACATTTTTGCGCTGACGAGAGAATGAATTAAAGAGTAACTATAAAAGTAGAAGGAGCATTAATTATCCTTATACTTCAATCTCAATTGTCTGAATTTCTGTCTCAACTTCTACACAATGCTATTTTATTGCTATATATTTCTCGTCACATAATTAGCGAAGAAATCGCACGATCTGTTTATCTCATCTTATTATATTTTACAATTCACGTGAACTTGGTGCGATTATATCTAGATTTTATCCCTCTTATTCGGTAAAATCGTGCTCCCCGGCAATCGACAAGATATCGAAAATATTTAAAATACAACGAATACGCCTCGACGGAATTCACGTAAATGTAAACTGGAAATTCCTCGGGATGCTCCTTCGCCGGTGGCGTATCTGCGCCTGCCACTTAAACAATCGCGTGCCTATTGAGAAATTCTTGCCTTGAGAGGACATTACCTGCCGCTCATCGGTGGTATGCACTCCCACACCTTCACCTTTACACGCTCGTAATTTGCCATCTTCCATGATAAGCGCGCATATCTGAACGTCTCGCGATCACGATTCGTTTTATTCGCGAAGAAGGATAGCATGCGTTATAAACTTTCTACTTCTTATCGGCACGCTCCTGTAATTATCTCTCTTTCAATATAACTGAAAGAATTTAAATATTCTCATTCATAAACCTGGAATATACATCTTAGGAGAGATCATTCTTAGAAAATGATATACTTGTTTTAAGAAAGATTCGAAATCAAACGCCCGTATTAAACGTCTGAAGTACTTTATTTGAGCAAATACGAGTAATGAAGTGGCGTTTCCGATCGCGCTAACGAGCCTTCCAGATCTCGAGCTTTAATAATTCAACGCTGTTAATTATTCAAATTGAGCGGCATACTTGCGCACATGCACATACACGTGCATCCTTGTGCACACAATTTCGTGTAAATTGATGCAGTGGTTATATGCAGCGGGTTCGAATCGTACAGAGTACACTGGACTGTGCCAGCGGCACTTTTGCCTCGCAAACTGCTCGTAATCGTACTGAAAATGTTTCCTCGATTTGAAACGCTCCACCGGTCTGTTTTCTTCTTAGGGAGATGAATCAACGTGAATTTAAGGTAGTAGTAGCATAAAATGAATTTTCAAGAATTCCTTGAAAGCTAGCACTATATATAGATTTAAATATAACCTGATTATTGACGCAATTAAAAAATTATTGACCATTCGAAAGCTGAGATATTCGTGTAATAGGAAACTTTTTAATACGTATTTCTTGAGATTAATCCTTGAGGCCTTATTTTGACTTCTTTCTAACTTTTATTTTTAATTTCTTCTAAATATTTTGGATTTTAATGAAAAACTACTGTGATATTAAGGACTAATATAGAAATATTACGCAAAAAATTCAGAATTATTGGCTATTTATTTTATTTTATTATTTATTATATTTATTTTATCTGAAAAATGCAGCATCATAAAGTTCATAACTTACTAGTAATACTCAAAATACATATACATACACACATTTAATCCTTTGCACTCGAGGGCTCCGGAGCGGAGCCACTTAAAATTTGTCTTCAAACTCTTCAAACTCAAATGCAAATAGCAAGAGCGGAATATCCTATACGCAATAGTTTTTACGATTTGTCTTTGTCCTTATGTTATGAACTGAAAGTTACTTGCATTGTCTCCATAGCGGAGTCCTCGAGTTTGAAGACAAATTTTAAATGGCTCCGCTCCGGAGCCCTCGAGTGCAAAGGGTTAATTATTTATATACCTCTTTCTATTATCCGTGCATCTCTATTAAATCAACTAATGCATCAAAAATTAAAAATAGCATTCATACGGAAAATAAAAAATAATATTTTCGTATTTGTGTAATATATTGTATATATATGTCTACCTCAACTTCGTTCCAAATTAACATTTGTTCTTTAGGTATTGAAATAAATATATAGAAACATAACTTTGCTTGATAAATATTAAATTTATAAGTGGCCCCCTTGATGTGCCATTGGAAAATACGCTCAGCGCTACCACTATTTTAAATTGAAAGCTGATACAGCACGATTGGAAAATAGAAACTCATAATAGCGGAAAATAAGTGAGACACTCCTGTTCGAAATAATTCACGGAGTTTATATCATCGCTACCGCTTTTAGTATTCGCTATTTCAAGTCAAAAAGGAAGATAGGATTCGTCGCGTTAATTCTTTATATACCGTTTTAATCCGCGACTGTTGGACGTATTCATTTTCTTGATAGCAGGAGAGCATAAAACAAGCGTGTTATTTGTCCGATGATACCTCGCGCAACGCGCTGTCAAGAGCCGTCGTTATGTAAATAACGCACTTGATACGAAACATGTTCCGTAACGAGTGTGCATCAGATGCACACGCATTCGCGGTTTCGCCACGCAAGGTGAATCACCGTAACGAAAGTGCAGAGACCCCTCCTGGCGCGTATCTGCGCCGGGATACTTGATTCCACGCCGAGCGGAAAACGCGAAGGATCGCGCGAGAATCACGCGGCAGCGACGGCGGCGATGCTTCTCAGACTTTTTCCATCGCGATTTAGCGCGCCGTAAATATTAAATGTCACGTAGGAATAAATTCCCGTCTCTCCTCTTTTGCAATTTTAACGGCGCTCTAAATCGACGCGATGGATACGTCGATCGAAATCGCGACGTCTATTTCTACTTCGCGCATCTACGCGAAACGTCGGGCTAACCGTACGACCGCGTTCAGGTTCTTGAACTCTTCACCTCGGCAAAAATAGGAGAACCGGTCCGTTCATTTCGGAATCGAATTCGCTCCAATTTCGCGTTCGCCAAATGGGGAGCTTAACCCAATTACGGTATTTGCAACATTAAAATAGTTGTCAAACTGACGCTTATACTTTATGCAGCTTCTGCTCGTTGCACTATTCTATTACTAGCCCTTTGTAACAATTTAATCGCGCATTTAATACGTAACCTAGTTCTTGTCGCCGTAAACCGTATCTATTTTGTACATCTACAGCGACACGTTGGGCGGACAGAGAAAACGTATTTTGAGACTTCAACTTATTATTACCAGATCTTTATTGATTTCCATGCATGGCTATAAATAATGTTTTAATCGGAATGAGTGATAATATTAATGTAGTGACGCGGTTCCTAGATGCTCGTACGGCAGTGAGAAAAATGTCGGTGGATATCTGAAATGACCTCTATCGACAATATTTAATTACATACATCTACGAACGATTGATCGAGTGCAACGTGGGCTTCCCGGCTCCAGCGCTTTTGATATCACGAGTGAGGGATTTACTTTGAACATGCTGTGATATTGGCTATTATCAAATAAGATCGGTGTACCTACATCTATTTACATATGTACAGAATTTGTGTACAACGCGACATATAACAATGTATGCGGTAAAATACATCAACGCGATAACCGCAACGTACGCAGTGAAATGTATAGCCGCAACCTCTCTGGGCTTTACCCGGGGTACTCTCATAGTTCGGTAAGGTATTTCCGATACGGCTATCGGCGAGCCGCTGATTATTTTCACAACTATTCCCCCGGTTAAGGATTACATCACTGTTCCTTTGCTTTGCTTAGTCGCGCGGAAGTACCGAAATAAATAAATATCTAGAATATATACCGCGTTTCTCGCGACTGGAAATCACTTCTGCACGAATTTCGATGTGAACGCGAGTAAAACCACGAGGAAGATATGCCGCCAAATCCTGTCGTCGGCGATGCTCGCCGCCGATGACCGATGATGCGCATTCGGCTTCAAGTCGTCCGTTGTTTTATTCTTATGACAGTAATACTCATCGTCGTTCGGCAGAACGTCCTTCACAATGCCAAGAAACTTTTCAAAAGGACATAATTCCGCGCAGCCGGGGATTGTTTGGACGATCAGTTGCTCGGTAACGCCAGTCCATAGTATGACCTGTTGGAGACAAGATACGTAAACGATATAAATCCCCGATATGTATTCGTATGAGAATTGAAAGCACCATTATCAGGGCACGTATTATTCGGAATCGATTCCGACTAGAATCTTTTAGTTATTCCCTAGATTTTCTCTCGTATTTTAATACATGTACATGCTGGGCATGTAATACGTGCTCAGCGGAGAATAAAAAGATATGTAACAAGTGATGAAAACAGGAGAAAATCGATCTCTTTTTGCTGGTATTACAGAATTTGTCATTCGCTACTTGTCATTTCGCTTTGTGCGAAAATTTAGCAGTGTGGATCGATTTAATTCTACAATCATTTATTTGATATATGTGACAGGTGTAACGTACCCGAACATAATAGGATCCTTTCTTATCGCGATGAGTTTCCAAAATGATTGCAGAGCCATAAGCGGGTACCGTTGGTTCGTTCGTTCCTAGAGCGTAGGCAACTGCAGCTATGTTGACTTCGTGACTGCCAAATAGGGAAGCTTTCCTGTCGCTTGACAATTTTCCCGCTCGGTGTTCCTGAATATCGTCCACCATCTTGCGAAGCAATATACCTGCGGATGACGTTGTGGTTAGAAATTGCGCGGTTTCATTTCTAAACAGTACGATCAGATGTGTGGATTATGCAGAAACTGTGCTAACCTCCATTTAATCTCCTCAGAGTCTTCGTATACGATCGAAGTTTGAAGTCCAATTCTATTATATCTTGCATTGGATTCGGGAAAACGTTCTCCGTCCATCTTGGCAGCGTTAGGTTTTGCGCCGCCTGGAAATAATTCGCGTTAAATTTGGAATTCGGATAAACGTGCTCTTTTCGGTCGATTTGCTACTGTCGAGACGCTCGTTCGCCTACCTCTTCCTTCAATAGATTATATATGTGGGCGACCGCCCCCGTATTGTCAATCAATTTGCCGGAGTGGTCCGTCAAATAATCCATCACGCTCTTGTATTTATTAATCATTTGCTTCGTGCTGTCTAGCTGAAGGAATCGTCTGTATTCTTCTTTGTATCTAAAAATCAATAACAGTCGAGAATAGGTCGTGCGATTCGGAAATCAGAAGAACATTATCGGAACTGCGCGCAGAGTTGAACTCAAAATAGGAAAGAGGGACATTTATGATTCCAATAAGTAGGGACAAAATTGGCGTAAGGAAGACTCGAGGCGAAAGATTTAAGGATCCTCGAGCCTGTTATCGTCCCGCGATCGATATTCTGTAAAGTTATTCACCGATAACAGTAATGCGGAAACAAGAGGTTGTCAACCTCATACCGCAAGAAGAACGACCAAGCTGGAATCCAGGGCAAGTGCGGATTCCAGGTTTGCTTCTCGGAGGGCGGGAATAATCCTGCCAGGACTAACTGGAGAGACAGCTGGGTCCGCGGGACCTCCGTGGATCGGGCGTAGATCTTGGCCGGCCAATAATCCGGACCGATAAATTGATCATACCTCTCGCGCAGCATCGTCCCGATCTTGTATTCCCGCATCTTGCCTTGCTAATTGCAATGAAAGACATTATAATTTAGATTGATATCAAGTAGATTCGTATAAAAGCGAAGAAACATCGAAGAAACATATGAGTGTTTTTCTACACCCGATCTCTTCAACTTCGAGAATAGCTATATCTCCAGTCGTTCGGAACAAGTACGTTATAGAAATGAAGATAGAAATGAAGATTTAATTATATTTTATAATAGATTTTTAGAGTGATTTATACAACGCGAATGACTTCGATGTTATGGAGGATTAATATTTAAATAAAATATGTTTTAGACTTAGATGGTACTCTGTTATATTTTCTAAGATATTTTCAGTTAATGTTCAATAATTTGTACACTAAAATGAAGTATATAAGAAAAATCTCTCTCTCTCTCTCTATAAAATCTTTAATATTTTCCACTTTTCTGAAAAACCTAACATAAGAAGAAGAAAAAAACTTTTCTGAAATGATGTGTCTACCATGTACTAAAATACAGAATATTTTATTAAGAAGTCAATTTATTTTCTTTTACCTTCTTTTCCGACAATAGTAAGAAATTCGAATAGTTGCAAGTTTGCTTTTAAAGCTTGAAATTTTGAAATCTGATTTAGAAGTTAAAGACCGCATTAGTAACGCATTTCGATAAAGTATACACTGTTAAGCGTAGTTATGTGTTATTTTTACATACATAAACGTAAAAATATATATTTGACTGAAGACCTTTTTACGTATTTCTTATCGTTTTAGGTTACGTACATCATTTAAAATTTTTAATCGTGTTAAATTATATGTTAACACGTCCAATCATGTTGAATGACATGATTTAAAACGGCAGGAAATGTGTAAGAAAAACCTCAGTTAAAATCACAGTTGGATTTATAGTGTAGCGAATACAGCAAAGAAATGTGAATACATTTTACTACTACTGTTTTTGAACATAGTAAGATGTACCAGGTCTATCCCAAAAGTATCCAACCTCTGCCTATATCACGAGAAAGACCTACTCTGAAGTGATATGAACAATATCGCTTTCAAAGCAGTCTCCATTCGAAGCAATGATCTTCCAGCGGTCCACCCATTTCCGGAAACAGTCCTGGAAGTTGTTTTTTGTGATAGCCAGCAACTTCCTCGTCGCATTTCGTTTTATTTCCTCAACATTGTCAAATCTTTTACTCTTCAACGGATTTTTTAATTTAAAAACTAGAAGTCACATGAGGCTATATTTGGACTGTACTGGAGTTGGCGAAGTTGGACAATGCCGTCTTTAGTCAAAAAATCCTGAATCAGGTGAGATGAATGAATAGGTGCGTATCATAATGCAGCAGCCAGTTTCTACTTTTCCACAAATGCGGCTGTTTCCTCATCACTGCGTCACAAAATCGTTTAAGAACTTCCAAGTAATATTCCTTGTTTATTGCGCAACGTTCTGAAGCATATTCGTAGTGTACAACACCTTCCTAGTCGAAGACAGTGAATATTGCCTTCACGAGACACGGCCATATTTGAATCGTCTAAACCACTCTTTTATTTTTGTATCATTCATAGAGTCTTACTGTAAACTTTACGGATCATACCGATTGTCTTGGAACATGTGCGGCCAAGTTTTTGGCAAAATTTAATGCAAATTTTCTGCTTAACTCGCTCGGTCATTGTGAAATACGACGTTCGGAATTTTCGACGCTCACACAACAGCTGTTGGGTCGTGCCACTTCGTAGGAATACTCCTCAAAGTCCTCCCTAAATATTGAATGCTTGTTTTCCACAACAGAATACCCGAGGACAAAGAAAGTAAGTAAAGTAAAACGCAGAGATCGAACTTTTGGGACAGGCCTCGTATACTGTGTGTGAGATAATATTATTTTAAAATATTCTACAAAATTTTCTCATTTTTACTTTTAATCATATATTTTTAACTAAAAATATCTTAGGAATTATAAAGCACCGCTTGTGATTCAAAGTCTATCTTTCTCAGAAATGAACCTTCTACGCGCTTTAGCAAAATACAAATCATTTCTGCTGTGAAAGCCTTCTTTAAAGTTTTTTTTTTATTTACCCTTTTATTTCGCAGACATTCTTTCTCGAAGTATTAGAAGACAGAATTCGAAAGATAAGAACGTCGAACGCTCGTGTTACGCATTACGTAAGAGCGAAATTATAAAACCGATGAGAACGTTGCAGAAAAAACAACTTTACAAGCTCCACGCTGTTTAATTTATCTCAAAGGATATTATCGTCTCAAAAATATTATATACAACGATAATACAGCATAACATATATTATGTTTCTGACACCGTCGAATAATGAAATCGCTAATATAGCAAAATTAATGAACGAATCTACATGCTTAATTACGCAACATAGTGTCTCCTATCAATCGCCGTAGTTTCTACTTACGTTGGTCAAGTCGCCGCTTCCCATTGGATAGTAAGAATGGTCGCGATATGGGTCGTTGGGGTAGTTTTGGAACTCACGATGAGGCACTTTGTCCCCGTGGCGAAATACCTTCGAAACAGAGAACATTCTTGTAAGTTATATCGTCGTCATCTATTATCATCACTGTCACGCGATCCAGACGACGGTCTTGATAATGCAAATGTTTTGTTACTTGTCTCGCACGAGGGATGATCACTTGCCCTTAACTTCTTAATTTCTTTCGAAAACTTCTCTCTTTCTTTTTCTCTTTCGATGTCACATTCACATGTGCGGATTTCACGACGCGAGTGTACTAGTGATTTATTTGATACAAGTTTAAAACGAACACTCGTTTCACTCTCGTAGAAGAAACGGATATCGAACGAACGCGATTTTATCGTATATTCACGAGTAGAAAGTAGATATTAAATCCTCGAAAACGATGGTATTTCGTAACGGTTCGCACGATCTTCTTTTCGGAAAAAATATCTTGCGAATCACAAGAAGACGAATCTATGAAAAAATGAAATAATTTTTTACCACATGGAGCAGCTGCAATTCCGTATCGGAATTAGCGGACGTAGCGAGGCCGACAAGAAGTGCGCTGAAAATCGCCGACTGCACCAGAAACATTTTCGCGATGTTCTTAGAGACACTTTCAAACCAATCGAGCACTTTCGACACTCTAGGCCTGGACGGCAGTCGCGTTCGGAATCGACGATTTCGCGGCACAATCTGCGATGGTGTTTATATTTCTGCTCTCGCCACTCTGTTGGCACCTACGAGTGGGGGTGGATAAGGAATAGTCGAACAGGCTCGCAATTCCAACGATTTTTATCGCAGAGTTCCCCGCTCAGCGACTCCTGATCCTTTTTCCTGACGTCGAGCGTCTCGTTCCTCGAAGGCCACGTAATCGAAGAGCAGGAAACCCACAGAAAACCGCATTGACGTTTACGTAGGGAATCCTCAGCCGTTTTTAGAACGAGCTCTCACTTCCAGTCGAACGAAGTTTTATTTATAAATCGTATGCATAAGCAATTATATACCAGTTGAAATTTGTCTCTCAAATACAGAATCTGCTTTCTTTCTTCGTGAAAATTTCACCTTTAACTGACAATTAATTAACAAGATTATTAATTAGCGAGATTAGCAAAATTAGTAAAGGATAAGAGGAAGAGTCTTGTCTTTTATGAAATAATGAGAGCGTTAAAGAGAGTGATGTTAAGGTCTAATCAATAGTTGACAATGAAAAGGAAAAGTTGGATAATTTGTGCAAAAATCCCACTATCATCACATGTGCCTGGCGGAAATTTTTTAATACATTCTTCAATGCAATCCGGAGACAAAACGACGATATTTTTTTTTCATGGAAAAACTTGCTCCTCTCTTTGCGTGCTTATCTCGTTTATCTTTGATTTTAGTCATATTTTTTTCTCTTGACGATGCGAAAAACGATTTATCATGAATTCATTAATGCACTGAATTTATGACTTTTGCGCTAATGAGAAACTTATCATTCGATTAAATTAACATGCATGTAAGAAGAAGATTTCTATAAAGGTTACCATAGAAACGATATAATTTACGAGTCTGTTTTAGCTTGAGAAGTTTCTCCTTGAATTCTCCCGTTTCTTTTCTGCTCGCGTACGTTGCTGCATATTATATTTTAACTATTGGATTTTGGTTTACATTACATTTGTTTTGCATTAGCTACTTGTACAAAATCATTTTCTCGATTGTATATGTTACTAGACTTTTTTTGAATATAATACCAGTAATCCTTTTCTCAATAATATATTCTCCCGTTGTGAAACTACGCATGCATAAACTACGCATCGTAGCGCATCTTCGTAGTTTTGAAATTCTAACGAGTAGAATATATTTTTACGAAGTATTGAAATGATATCGATGTATTGTGCCAGATGCAGACGCGCGCAAAATCAACTAGCTCGATTACATTATCGGAATCTCAAGGATATCCAGTCGACTCAATTTTTGTGAACAGCGTACCGTGCTTATTTCGAACCTTACTATACTGCGGATTTAGCATGTGCTGTTAATTACATTCGAAGTTTCGACGGACGTTATTATTTATTAAAAAATCATACACGAAGCTCGGTTTAATTTCGGGATTATGCCGAAATAATTAAGTTTCTCCGACCATATTGGACGTTTATTCCTTTCAGAATCAACATGATTTTTTGTAATTGTAATCTGTTCCGTAATTCTAAAGTGAAAGTCTATACTTTGATATTATTATTTCAGCATTTTTTTTCAAGATAAGCGAATCAATACGCTATTCGTATTTCTATTTTCGAAATTCTTCCATGCTCGCAATTTCATTTCTCGAAGTAACAATCTCTAACAATCTCGAAATTCCTATCAGTGTAATAATCGATGCAATTCTAACTCATGAGAACTTAAGAGTTTCTACTGACTCACGTGGACAGTTTTAATGACATACAGCGTGCGCAAAAACATAATTGACTTGACGCATATTTTTGACGTTAGCAAGATAAATCGCATGTACTCTCATTGACTCGACCGCATGCAGCGAATTTTCCTTCCGTGACTCAATTCATAGAAACAAGGGAAATAGAACCTTTCAGGAAGAAATAGAGATTTCGTACGCAATCAAAGATATATTCCTGGTTGGGCGCTGGTCGCGTCGTAGATTCCTGCGCGATTAGCAATGTTACCCGGGCTAAATAGTGGAATGATTAAATATCTTACGTTTTAAATATCTTTACGTTATTATACGTTACTGGAATCGTTTACGTAACGCATAAAAAGTTAGTCGTGATCATATGTATATATTTAGTCGAAGAATCTCGTAATCGGACGATCGTAAAGATCAGATCGCAGCATTTTTTAAATCGAGAAACATTAAAAAATTAAGCATTTCCAACGCATCGTTGACACCATGACTGACATTACTTGTAATCAACGTCAACGTTAGTCGACGTTAAATTGTACGATCGGCTTGTGAGTTTTTGCCGGCGAATGTACCGGGTGCGATTTCATAATCACGCGACTGTGATGGATACGAATAGTTTAATGATCGTGGTGCAATTACATATAATGAATAATTGGATTTGCTGTAGAGAAGTAAATCGTTAAACGGTTATGTCGTACACGTTTACACTAATCAGATTAGCGTAACTCCTTCACACTCTGCGTTCTTGCGCGAAAGAGCATTTCCTTGGATTTCTACACGAGGCGAAGTTTGGGAGGAATTTCCTAGTACTTCGAAGTATCTCGACAATATTTGCCCGTCGAAAATAACAAGAATAAAGAGGAAAGAATAGTTCGGTAATTTAACAAATCTGAGAAGTGATTCGTGATAGTCAAATACAAGCCAATTTATGTCAACATGCATACGAGTATTTTGGCTAGTACTATTTAATATTATTATTATCATTTATTTACTTCTAAGCTAGGTATGTTATTTCTACTGTATGTGGCTAAGGGAAGCCTTCTCTTTAAAAAATAAATAAATGAATAAATATAATAGCTATAAAAGCAGAATTAACGCGTGTTTCAATAGTCAAGTTTAAACTGCAATGGTCAGCTGTTTTTTATTCAAATTAGTCATAGTCGAAACATACCGGAATTATCTCAAAGATACTTATATTCGCACAAACATTACAACTTATTGGTTATTGTCTATGAAATGTGTTTTAAAATGATTTGTTATGTTTCTTGCAAAGCTCGAATGTACAAATTATGTGACCCTTCGGTCACGGTCGATCAGTCGCAAACTCTGACTGATGAAATTTTATGCTCTTGTGCATCATATACGGAAGCTTCTGCACATAAACAAATTACAAAATGAAATGTTACGAGTAATTGTTGCATACGAGATCATCTCATCGATACATCTTCTATAATAGGATATATACGTGCAGTTTTTCTTACGTGAGGTCAATGCTATTTTAGCACAAGATCAACTAAACGAGATCAAATGTTCTTACGTATCGCGTAATTTCAATATGCAGACATTAAATAGAACGACTTTCGCGTGGCCTTCATTTAACGATTGCCATAATTGCATAAATGAATCACTGTAATTCACTTAATGTCTAACCTTCTGTGTCGGTTGTTTCTTTAATTATGTCATTAACGTAAATTGCGATATATGCTCGTACCACTTACCTTATGCAACAATTGCTTATCGCATTCGAAAAAGGAAATAAATTGATAAATTTTGCCACTAATCAAACGGATCCTTTTGTTTCAACTGTCAATAAAATTTATTTACAAAATATTTTTAATCGTTAATTTGATATAATAGCTAAACCACTACGACGAACTCTAACAACACGTCATCGCGTTATTGCGGAAGAACAAAAATCGAGCGGAAATTGCCTGTAATTTAAGCCCATAAAATTAACAAAACCTTGTCTGTGTGCAGTTAATGATGTTAAATAAAAAATGTAAAGCAAGCGCATTCGTAATTATCGACTAAATTTAATGCACTGTGAGTTTTATCATGAAGTGCCTCTGTAGCAATATCTCGCATTTTTCTAGGATATTTTATTGTTTCGTGAAGAAACAAGTTTAAACAACATTTTAATCTGACCGATATTAATATTGATGTCCTAATTATTTATTTATTTAATCGAGGACGTGCATTGTTGATTATTGATATTCTCCTCTGTTTAAATTTTGATATCAACTGGTTAGTTTAATCATTTATTAATAATTTTCTATATATTCAAAAACATTAATTAATATTAAACATGATCACGACATAACTGTCCATAAATTGGCTCCCGTGTTTTGAAGTTAAAAGTTTGATCACTTCAATGTTACACGATCGAATGAACTATCAACGTTAAAACAGATTTTATTCTCAACAACAAAACGCGTTATTCAACTCTCTACGCGGAAAAATAGAAAAACAGAAAAATTACGTCCATAACGTTGTCATGTAAAGAACGAATTATGGACGTGACGTGAATAAAAATCCGACTCTTTATGTTAATGTAAGTATGTAGATTAAGAAGTAAAAAATAAACCGGTCGCATGATTGTGGTCATTGTAATCAATTTACCATATACACGTAACTGCGTTTAAACTGGCAATTATTTAAACACATGTGCAATTTTCTATACTTCGCATATTACAACATAATGTTACATTATCTCTCAATATTATTTTAATTTTCCCGTCGTAAACAGTAAAGAAATATCCGAGTTAAATGGCAAAAACGGAGTCGAGAGAAAAACTTTCTGGATTTGTAATATAAGGCAATTTTTTAACAGGTAATTAGAAAAAGAATAATGATAATAAGTAATAATAATATATGTAATAATAATATACGTAATAATAATAATATAGATATATAATATAATATATGTAATAAAATATAGTACACGCGACGAAATTATTAACAAAATATGTGTGTGTGTGTGTGTGAAGTGAAAATAAAAACTGTACATAATAAGAACCGCCTGCAATCAATCAACTGTTTGGAATATCATCCAATCTACGACCGGTTCTGCGAACTTTGCGATTAATTCTCTTTATCTGACTAATAAATAATGTAAACGTATGCTTCTCAATGTCGTACATGTGCGGCCGTAGATCTGGAGATATGTAGTACATATAACAAGCATTTTATCTACCTGTTTCGATTATTTCTAATCGATTTCTAATCGATTGATTGCAACATTAGATATTCTTCAATTTGAATTCGATTCACGAGCTTTTTGTGCAAGATAATGGAATAACCATCGTCCGAACTGTAATTACGCGATGCTGGCGAATAGATTCACACGCTAGTATTTCACTAAATATGCGTACTTTATACATATCCATATGTCGAAACACACATCAACGTACATAATTGTACGAAGTTACCGTTATTTTGCATTGAGAGATCAAAGATTATTAAACATGCAGAAATTATCAGATAATATATAGTATACACCGGAAGAATTTAAACAACTATGCAGATACGTTCGGATGTCGGATACTTCTGTGTTTAGAAGCGAATGTTTTTATGAAGATCATATTAAAATGTGTATCAGATTTTCGTACAATACACTATTCATTCATTAAACAATAACGTACGATCTCGTCAAATAAATAATTTCTTTTACTTATAACTTCTTTAAATCATTTTATTTGGATGGAAATCGTGTTAGGTTGCACATACATGTTTCCTTGTAGCCACAATACGATATAAATGATTTATTCTTAATAATTGCATATATGTATATATGATGCATTTAAGAATAAATTAATCCGTCTNCACTACTCGATGAGGGCTAATATTTCTCGATACAACCACTGAAAGTTATAAGTGTACAAATTTCATTTGTAATATACAATACATGTGAAGACGGATATCCTTGACACGTAGCAAAATTCCTAAAACATACTCTTTTTAATCTTAAAATATAACAATATTTATAGCGTTATATATAACAGTTTTTATAGCGCTTTGTATCTAATCCATTTCTTAATATATATAAACGTTAGAAGTATTATATCATATTCTTTAATTCCAGCATGAATAATTTACTCACGTAGTTTTAATTTAATAAACAAGTTTGTTAGAAATAAAGCTAATATAATTTTAATTTGTTTCACAATGGATCATGTAATAACTTTTAATATATATACATACAGTCGAAGAGTTTCAGTTATATTTCAATCTAGCTGTTATATAATGCTGCTAAATTAAAAAAAAAAACTTGATATCTTCCACGTGCCGAAATGTCCCCAAAATACTGTATCAAGATTCACAGTACAAAATCAACGAATCAATATATCGGAAAATAGTATATAAAATATAAAAATACAAATACACGATCGACATCCTTCAAAATTCGAACCGCAGGATGGAAAAAAGACGTTAACGTAGCAAAAAGCGAGGAATCGTTTTCTTCGTATTAGCGTAACAAACCATCAGGATTCGTGCAAGGCCTTACGAGGTCCAGATCTATTATTTCATTCACGACGGAGGCACGTGGCACGATCGACGGATACCTGTTTCCGCTGGACCTCGTGCCGGCGGTATGTCGGCGGCGTTCGCGCTTTTTGCAACTGATACCACCTCCTCCCGCTCTGGTATCGATTATTCGATTGCACGTTCGTTCCGCGACTTCGCGCACAGATGATGACCTTGAATGATCTATCGATGGTTGCAGAAGTGAGAGGAAAAAGGAGGAAACAAAAAAGGAAAAACGGGAATACCGGATACGAGCCTCTTATTAATACATCGTTCACGCGTGATACAAACATAGGTTCCCACAAGTACGGCATGCTAATGCGTTTCGTCCATGAATGCAACAAAAAAAATAAGAAGAAAATGGGAGGGAGAGAGAGAGAAAAAGAGAGAGGTAACACTGATTATAATGGAATTAAACAGTTTGATCGCTGCCTTACCTTCGCTTCGCACGTGCGATTCTTGCGTGGGAGACGTGCGAGAGGTACCCGAAAAAACCCGCGATACCACAAGATGTTGCGCGAGGCCACAGCCGACGTACGTCTGTCAATCAGACCAACGTATCTCTCAATTTCTTCGTCTTACCGAATGCTAATTTCATAATTATAAGGTACGTTCGCGGCAGCTGGGATTGCCGGATCGCATAATCGGCCATCTCGCGTTATGCACGAGACGCGCGCAAACGAACATGTTGTCGTCGCGCGATGCCGATCTGCAATTCTGTATTTTTTCCCGCACATGTATCGCACGTCTGCATCTCACACGTTTGTATCTCGCGATGTAGAGGAGTATTGTACATGTGCAGAAAATAGAAATCTCCGGAGTGGCTAAGTGACATCGTTACAACGTGAATTCAACGTGTAACGCGCAGGAATTCGCATATTTTAAAAATTTGTCGAGATCTCCCTCGGCAAGCGTCGCCGCTCGAAGAATAGCGATGAGCTATATTCGAGATAAGTACCGTTACTGCTTGAGAGTCTTCGTGTGAATCCATTCTCAAGGATATCTATG
This sequence comes from Dinoponera quadriceps, assembly GCF_001313825.1. Classification (NCBI taxonomy): domain Eukaryota; kingdom Metazoa; phylum Arthropoda; class Insecta; order Hymenoptera; family Formicidae; genus Dinoponera; species Dinoponera quadriceps. The sequence continues at coordinate 1,010,433 of NW_014554799.1, read as the reverse complement.
AATTTTAATCCACCACTGGTATTCTGCAATGTGTAGCGTGGCGAAAGAGAGAGAGAGAGCGAGAGAGGGAGAGGAAGAGAGAGAGGGAAAGAGAGGCTCTCATTACATACAGCATCAATAATGAATGGGCGAGGCCGCAACGTCGCAAATCAGATGCAAGCTCCTTATCACGAGAGCACAGGCTCGCGATTTCATTACAAACGCGCGAACGCTCCTCTTTTCGATATACTCGCGATCTTATGCGACTGTGTGGAGGACGTCGCGCACCACGTGTGTCCCGTTCGCTACTTCTCCGGGTTTCTCCAGGTTGAGATTATCCGATCGTGAAATCGCCCGTCCGGAAAACAAGACTTCGAAGGCGCACATGCGCCGAGGAGACGAACGAAAAATGATTTCGTCCTCCGTCGAGCCGCTGTAACGACGAGGAGCACAGTCGGACCGCGACCGAGGATTCACCGGGGGTTGGAAGGGGAATCCAATAGCGTCGGAATTGAATAACTTATCGACAGATGTCGTGGAGCGCGAAGGCACGTTCGGGAACAACTTCCTCCTCTCCGGGAACCACTGCGGATCCGCCTGAGATCGATAGGCTACATCGACGAGTCGCTCCAGCCAGCCAGCCAGTCGGTTCTCGCGTTAAACCTCGACCTTCACCTCCGTCCGACTTACTCCTCCCTCTTTCTCTCTTCCTCCCTGCGTTTTTACTCTTCTTCCTTGGATATCGCCTATCTCACTTCTCTCCTCTAGACTTCTTTTTTCTTACTTTCACGGCAATACATTAAATTGCTGCTTAAAACATCTCCGCGATAACATGAATAACGCAGAAGCCTCTTAAAGAGAAATACTCGCCGGTGCGCACGATTTTCAGTCGTTAACAATTACAGGATATTAGAAAAATCGTTTTGAAATCGGTCCGAACATCTTTCGTTCACGAGATCACAGATCGTCCGCCGTAATTTATCCTGATTGTATCGGGATACTTCGTGTCGGTAGGGCAGTCGACGTGCACTCGCGAAGAATCGAGGAAGGCGAGCAACTCGCACTGAACGCGCACTAGCGTCGTTCACTTTGTTTCGCCGAGAGAGATCGAAGAGCCTGACCAGAGTTATTTACCAAAGAGATAGTTGAGAATCTTCTCTCTCTCTCTCGCGGCGGAATTCTACCGTAAATACCAGCAAAGTAGTAGTGGGATATATAGGTCACAGGAAGTGCCAGCGAGTTACCTGGCGCGCACATGAGCTCGCACGATAACCCGGAGCTTGGTTCAGGCAGGACCTTGGACTGGTAACCCATATAATGCGCGTGCGGAAGCAACGCGGATGTGTCCTTCGAGCATCGATGACCCCTCTGTCCAGGCTTTATTTTACCGCACGAATTTAGCGTGGCTACCCCTCGCGAATATCCGAAACCGCAGTCACTCGACTTCGGATTCGCTGACACATCCGACTAAGAGATCTCCCTTCGCGCCGGTATTGTTATCGGATCGCAAGAGCAAATGCTGAAACCGAACCGGAATGACGGACAAGGCGAGTGCTGACGCAAGGTCTGCTACGTGATAAAAATAATATAAATGAAAAATTATACCAGAAATGTGATGTGATAGGCAGAGAAACATCAACTGAAGAAAGCTTAGCGCGTAAATAAGTGTGTAAATGTTAAGGGCAATTTTGTACGTGTTACTGATAGATTTCAAGAATACCTTATAAAAGCTCTAGTTAAATGTCTAATGAAAAGTGAGCTTTAAACTTCGGCTGTTATTTGCAGTTGGGAGTGTGATTTTTGTCACTTATGTGCTTGTTAATGCCAGCACATTCATTGCGTTAACATGAATTTTATGATTAAAAAGTATGAATGAACGTCAGACATTCGACTCCTCAGATACCAATTTATTATCAGGTACGTAAAAAAGAAGAAAACATTCTTGACAGATACGTTAGAGAGAGCATTCAGCAAAAAGATTACGGTGCCGCGCAAAAGTAATTGGAATCCAAGTATGCTCTTTACGAATTTAAATTATTTTTGCTCATATTTTAGTCATAGTCGGCTAGTTGGATTAAACGCGGAAGATCTTTTAAACATTTAGCGAGATTGAAAGCGTTTGAGCAATCTGCCCTCGTGGTGCTCATCAAATACGACATGTCTTACGAATTCTTGGCTGGGAGCTAAGAATTTTCCACGAGAATTCTAATGTCGAGTGACCCGAATTATGCTGAAGGTTTAATTAATTGCGAACCAAGGAACTAAAACAACGCGTAAACGGACATAAATAAGAGACGGGAAAAACGAGTTGCAATTAAATATATATATAATAGGATATCAATATATTATGCGTACTCTCACGTACATCTATATATCGTTATAATCATGTTTATATCCTATTTACCAATATTTCAATGTTGATTTATTTTTATTTAGAGCTTATTTTTTCACTAAACTTTGTTATTACCATATATTTTATGTGTAGTAAGCATATTATGTATACATCTATGTAGCGTCGTTATAATATATTTATATCCTATTTACCAATATTTCATGGTGTTTATAGACTTTGCAGGGACATTTATTCCTGTTGTCCCTTTATCAAAATCCTTCGATCAAAAGTTTCTGGTTTACCTTATTACTGAAAGAAAAACAAAAATCTGAAGTACGCGAACTTGTTTGCAACGCCTTGTAAGAAATATTAAAATCTATAACATCTTTCTTCTAAGCTTATGTATACTAAAGCTACATTTTTAAAGTCTAGTATACAGTGGGCAGTATGTTCATAAGAAGTAAGAATAAGAAATTGGCCAATCATATTCGAATGTAAGGGGAATATATAAGGAGAATAATCGACTATGATTGGTTAATTTCTTATCTCTTATAAGCATATTTCTACTCCCATTGCAGATCACGTTTAAATGAGAGCTATTTAAAGTTGTATTAGTGTGTTATCTGGCTCGTAAGGTAGGAATGAAATAAGACGCGCGCCCCGCGGAACCACGAAATATCATGTGAGTCACATAGGTTGTCTTCTATTTTATTAATTATCATTTTTTACATGCAATTATGCATAATATCTGAATTTATCTCTTGAATAGAAATTATTTGTATAAATATTGCATCAGCTTCTTTAAGGCCATAAATATTTTTTAACGGATTTTTGGAACAACTATTTGTATAAAAAATTGCTTGTGTGCTGCATAAATTTGTTACTTTATTTAACTTTTAACTTACAGCCTGTCCTACAAAAAAAATGTACGGCCTTAATAGAAAACGGTTGGCCGTAGCGTCGTCTATTTTATGACGTTGAAAAACTTGAAGCGCACCTGTTTGCACAGTATATGCTCTATTGTCATTCCGACGTTATGGTTTGGTTAGAGTGGAAATTTTCAAAATGTGTGCGAAGTATTTCAAGCGTTAAGAGGCAGTGTTTTTAGTTTTACACGTAAAAGGACCAAAATTAACTCAGAGTATATTCAGGCTTCAAAAGTGATTAGAAAATCAAAGTGATTCGTTTAATAGTGGGTTCAGAAACAGTACAAAGAAATAGGGAATGTTGACAACTTGCCAGGGAGAGGCTCAACCCGTGCGTCGACGTCGAGAGAGGACAAGACGATCATTCGTCTGTTTGAACGAAATCCTATGCTAATATTGCGCCAAGCTCGGGATCAGCTTCGTGAAAAGGGTATGAATGTTGGAATAAATACCATCAGATGTCGTTTACGTGAATCGAACTTAAAATATCGTTCCACAATTCGAAAGCTTCTTCTGACACGAATACATGTCAAGACGACTGGCATAGGCTCATAAAAATTTGAATAAAGATTAGGACAATGTAATTTTCACGGATGAAGCTTCTTTTTGGACACGGTTACCTATACAATAATCCTAGTCAGTCCCACAGTAACTCTGGTTGGTTAAGACGCAAAAGCGTGATACGCACAATTAAACATTAAAAAAAATATACGAAGTATGTGTGTATGCCAAGCAGCGAAGACGTTAAGATTTTTATAAGGTAGATTTTGGAAGTAGCGAGAAATTTTAGATAGTCGGAGGCAAATTTTCGGGAAGGGAGTGTTATGTGGGTCACAGAGATATCAGGCTGTTATTATTTCGTGGAATTTTTCTTAATAATGTGTGAACCAGTCAGCTCTGCCGCACAAAAGAACAACTTAATTTTTGGTTTAAAGTCCAGTTATTTTCGATTTTAGGTTACGAAAATATTTGTTTTTTTGTGCATTGTGTTATCTTTTATTTATGTCTTTGCGGCATGGTTATCAAATGATCGTATTTGTTTCAATTTGTTTTGCGCTCGTGACTGACTTGCCTAGTCGGGAGTTTTGTTGATTGATTATTTGTCGTTGATTCACTGATAGTGATGATTCACGCTGATAGTCAATGATTCACAAAATGATCTCGTAATCCTGAGTTGTTCTTCGATTTTTATTATGCTACACGTTTCCGAGCACGTTACGTAAAATGTTGGCGTTATCTCGAGATGAATCCGAGATAACTGAGTTAAGTAATTCGTATCGATTTGTTGGACTGTAAAGGTCTCTTTGCTTTTTAATTTTATTACGACGCTCGTTCGCTTATACGTGTCTGTTATTTGCGTAAGAGCGATAGTTCGCCAAAAAAGAAAAAAAATGTTCCTCACCGATGCGCAAAGTTTGCCGAATGTAGCCGGCAATATTATCCAGTCATAATTTCATAAAAGTATATGTAAATCAAACATATAAAATAAATTAATAATGAATTATTTATTAAATGCTTTTTCTTTCTGAACGCAGTTAATAATTATGATATTTTTATTTACAATAGAAATACTAACAAATGACATATTTTTGATTGCTGAACGTGAATCCGTTATATCCATGAATCCGAATAAAATTTTGTTATCACATTACAATAAAAAAATAGTGATACTAAGCAGGACAAAACCTATTATAATAGTATGATACTATTTTTTTTTATTGTAACGTGATAGCCAAATTCTATTAACAAATTCATGTTCTCAAAACTCAGTACTCAAAAATGCGCCTGAAATGACTATTCGCACTCATTGGAGAGGCATCGTACCGAACAATTATATTGACGCTTGCATAACTAATATTTTTTCTTTCTAGGAAACGATAATACTATATAAACGAATTATATCTAGGAAATGAAAAGTCGTTGCAAAACGGAATAAAATGCATTTTAAAGTTAAAAGTTTATATTTTCACGTAGCGTTAATGAAATTTAGAAAAACAATTTGCTACGAGTGCTACGACACCGTGAAAGCCCTTAAAATCGTTGTTTCTGGCCTCTTTGACGTCATTTTTCTCCAAATTGATAGCCAAATTTGGAAAACGGATTCGTGTTTAGCAGGCAAAAATTAATAAAAATCACCTAATCTCATTACATCCGCAAATTTTTGCAGGCTAATGTTATGAGATGATGACATTGTAAATTTTAGAATTATTATAGCACAAAATAAAGCAACTATAAACCAGAAGTTGCCGATGGCTTTGAGAAAATTGACTAATAAATTTATGTGATCTTGATTCCAGATGCAGATCCTGGCGTTTGGTCGGACTAAAAAAAATATAAAGCTTATATTCAGCTTACGCAGCTTCGACAGATCACATATATGGTATTTGCAGGCCAATTGATGATAAAGAAACATCTAGGTAAGCCCCATTACGCATGAATATTTTACTTATTAATTACACATTTTACGAGGCAACTAAGATTAAGATGTCTCTAAAGTCATAAAACCACACTTCGTACACACAGTGTACTCTTAAAACCACACTAAGATTAAATGATCGCTCATTAAGTCTAATGATAATCGTAATAATATAAAATAATAGTAATAATCTACTGATTAAGTTTTTTTGATTAAGTGATTATGTGATAAAGTGATAATGAATCGCGCGAAATTATTATATATAGCTCCGTTCGTTTCGCCGGGAGAAAGTTGAAGTGCATTTGCAGTATCAATTTTACCTCGCTTAATTAACCATCGAGTCAACCAAAGAAGCACGTGTCGTATTATCTTTTTTTCTTTCTTCACTCCTCTCGCGATCTTTTCTCGTTTTCTCACGCTTCGCTAGATCGCGCGTTCATAGTTATTCGACGAATGCATGCAACGCAGCTAGTCGAGCGCGTTGCAACGGCCGAACTGAGCTCCATTAATTCGCGCGCGCATATTCGGCCTCGTTTCGAGATTAAATTGAGTTTCTTTTGTACGGGGAACGGGGCCGCGTCCGGCGAGGCGTGTCCTCTCGTAAGGTAATCACTGGACCAAATATTCGTTTAGCTTCGGAGCACGCCCATAAGAGCCGCGGCCTTAAATAATGCATCGAGATGCATCTCTCTCCACCGTGCCGGAGCTTTTCAGCGCCATTGCAACGAGCCCGCCGAATCGAGCGCTGCTCCGTTCAGATAATATTTTTGCGAGTAAGCAGTGCGCGTCGCGCGTCACGTGTCGAAATATACGTGGACGCTGTTTAGAAACATTTATAGAAAAACAATAGCCGCGCATGCGCGCATTTTTCCTTTTGTTTAAATCGCACACTAAATGTGGCCGACAATAATATATCGTTCAATTATTCGATGCATGATAACAATCGTCGAGATCATACCAGAACAGTTCCAGAAATCTCGTATAATATCATTAAAATTGCTAATGCCGCCCCATTAGTGGTTGCTCCGATCGAATAGCTTAAAAAACGAACCTAATGACCTAAAACCTTATTTAAACGATTCACGGGACCGCAATGAACAAAACAAGACAAAATATTTCGTTAAAAATAACGAATATTGCATATTATATTCACTATAATTTAAAATAATTTATCCAGTACGAAATTTACGCAAAGGTTCAAAGTGAGACGATTCGACGATCCAAATAATTTTCAATTTACCAATCACCAGACAAACAATAACGTCGGATACTCCTTTCTTCTTCTCTCACCCGGCACCTAATAATAACTCTTATTGTATATTATATGCAACAACAGTATCGATCTGTTTATGTTCACAATTATCCGTGTGTATATTTTTGTTGCATCTGTTTAAATAAACCAGACTAATGCTTTTAAATTGTAACGTGGCTCGTTGCGCGTGTACACGATTATTATTCATATAACAGGATCAGTTTCCAGTATATATCAGGATATCATTAACTGAATTAATATTAATATCAGCAGTACTGATATTAATATTAATTCAGTTAATGATATCCTCCTTAATTCAATTGGCGATATCGGATTTTAATGACTCTAAACCGGAACACTGTCGCTATTCTAAACGATACGAAATTACATGCAACATCACTGACTCGTTATTTATTTACCCGTATGTAAAAGGGAGCGATATTTGCTGCAATGCCCTCCAATAAAATGTAAAACCACCGTTAAGGCGAAATTACACACAAGTGTATGTAAAAGACACTCGCCATCCGGCAAGAAAGTTACCACGTTATCCGCTCGCGAGAAGTTCACGTCACGAGTCGCGGGAGTTAACGCTTTGTTTTTGAAACACATCCCTGTAAAGTTGCGATCGTTGTTAGCCTTCCGGGCACGTGGGATCATGCAGTGTACGAAGCCGTTCCGTATCTGACACTGAACTTCATGCTGAAACACAAGCAAAGTACGGATGTGCAGCATTTAACAAGGGCCCTGAAACGAGTTAGATTCGATAAATATCTAAATACATCGTGTCGAAAATTCGCAACTACATTTCCATGTAATACTTAAGAAACGTGTCTTTGTTTCAAACGTATCGTTAATCATGCGGTACAGTCGTTTCATCTCGCGAAACACGAAAACAGTCAGTGAGTCGAGTATCGCGTATTCACCTTACTAATATTAGCTGATTCGTATCCTGCCGGGTATGCGGATGAAGCAGGACGCGAGCAAACAGTTGTCTGCTTCTGCACAAGTTGTTTTACAGACACGCCCGACTGTAAACGGATTCTCGAAGTATCACGCGTTGAACCGTATCCGATGCTCGAATTATCGCGCTGGCCCTTTATGGCGGCAGTTATTATCAATCGCAAACCATCGATCGGTCGTAAACTCGATATCTTTTTCTGCTTACTCGCTCGCTTGGTTCAAGAAAAACTGCTCGAGCATCCGAGCATAATTAATATTTTAATTACCACGCACTATCTGTTCGCCGATTAAAATGAACGCGGCGACGTATCTCGTAGAGAAGCTTTCTTTCATTTGGATTTACTCTCGCATCTCCCATTTTCACGTAGGATCGAGATCTCGTTAAAATTTTCCACGACGTTGGGTACTTCCAGGACGTTAAGACGAGAGAGAAAGAGAGAGAGAGAGAGAGAGAGAGAGAGAGTTTCAGGCCGAGGTCAGTCTTTTGACCCGTATCGATTGAACAATTTTTGCTGAGCTACGTGCCCTTAAGTCCTAATCTCTTTTTTAATACATGCCCTATAATTGACAACTTGTTCATTTTGCATATTAATTCACCGTAACCTCATTCGGAAAGCTCATCCTCCGATAATTAAGAACGCAGTGGCGTTCACATAAACTTTCTTTTTACGGATCCGCCAGGGCTTCCCTTTCTTGCAAAGCAGCTTCTTTTACCTCCTCTCGTAAAACCGGTTGGATATTAATGCCCATAAAACACTATCGATTATCGCCGCACAGCTATCCGAGTTAACTTTTTCTACTTGGTTAATACCAGCGAAACTTATAAATTACCCACGGCTCTATTTTCCTTAATTGCGACATTGAATTTCGACATTGCTTGCCCGCTTACGTTTAAATTACGCTCGGACCAAAATGACTTCGATCGGCTATCGTATCTCGCAATAAATCACGAGCAATAAATCACGAGTCATGCGACACGTTGAACGCAAGTGTTGCTTTAAACATTACGCGTGGTGCGTCAACGGGCAGCTAAACTGTGAGAATCGAACGTGTCCTGAACGCGCAGCGGAGATTAGTTGGTTTAGTATTTTTAACGTCCGTTAGAAAAGCTATTAAAAGCTGTTAGAAGCTGTCTATTAAAAGCTGCCAAAGATTCACTCCGGCGAAATACGAGAAGCATCATTGATAACAGGGAATGGCTCAACAGTATGAATAAATCGGTCACGATCTGGAAGGATCATTCGTTTCGCGCGCAGATAAAACATATGGATCACGAGAGACAAGTAGATCAGCGTATGATCTCGTTTTCCTCTCCTTAGTGTACTTAGTGACAACGAAAGCGGTGGATAAACGGTTTAAATTCGACGAGTATGCACAGCGGCGTTCGCACGGAATATTATTAGTTCGGTGGAGGAGCACATATCGCAGATAGTGAAAATGGCCGTTGTTCTCTTACGAGAACACTCGTTTTTTTGTTCCCGAGAAAAGATACGATTGCGAGACTTCTGAAATCGTACAAGATTAGGGAGCCGTGATAATAATACTTAGTTGCGAAAAAGACATTCAGGAGATAAGCGTGTTATAGTAACAGTGCGAATGTAATTGAGATTTATAAGTCGAGCTACTCTTAAATTATTTTTGTTCGTAGCCAGCTTAATGGCAGATTAAACGTGGATGATGGTCTAACCTTTAGCAAAATCGAGAGCGTTTGAGGAAGCCGCCACCGTCGCCACTGATAACGTTCATCAAGTGCGCGGCACATCCGGCGAATACTTGCACGGTTTGTAAGAGTTCGCAGACAGGGAAAGAGAGAGAGGGAAAAAGGAGAGAGCTTTAACACTGAGTGATCTAAGATATGCAGAAATATCAATTGCGAACCAACGAGCTAACAATGCGCAACTGGGTGCAAATCGGTCGCAGCCAAGAGGGATGAGTTACGATTCGTATTGAACTCTCGTATTTTAAACAAAAGGACGATTTTATTGTATTTTGCATGTTACATCTGTATAACGACGTTATTATTTATTATATTGCCATTGATGGAACTATTTTGCTCCGAATATTGGAAATATGGGAGAGTATACTGGATAGTATACTGGACAAAATACTGGAAAAATCTTGCTAAAATATTCATTGTCACTTGACGTAATATTTCTGTATGCGTCGCTCATTACTTGAAATCGTAGGCCATTTTTGCTCGAAATTCTCAGAATGAATTTGGTGAGATCGTGCGGTCTAGTTATATCCGTATCGCAGTACGTTGTATTGTAGACGCAGTAACGTCCATCATGATTTCCGCTCTCCCCCGATTGGCGGCGGACGCAACTGCTCGTCGGCGCAACTACGTTCATTAAAAAGTGTACTGAATTAATTACTTCGCCATTGCCATTACGTTGCACATTCGTTCCCACATTCGGCTACGCTTTGTGCTTTTTTTATTTACGCGCACACGAATAAACGGAATTTTTACACAAACTTGGTAAATGTATAACTGGACGTTGAGCTGCGCGAGTTCTAAAATTGTCGTATTCAACCAAAATTTTCCGCTACATCCTTCATGTACTTCGAATTGATCGTAGAAATGTTTCAATGTCCAAAAACGTTAACACTGGCATAAAAATCTTACGATGGAATTGTTAGAATTGTTTCAAATTGTTTTCATTTGATATGAATTGCCTTTATATAATTTCGTATATTATTTCCCTTTCACGCCAAAAATGATTTTAACCATAGAACGTGTTTCTGAGAATTGATACAAAGCTGTAGTGAATGCATGTACACAAGTCAAAACGACAAATGCGACAAGTATAAATTTAAAAATGTCTTTAAAAATGCGATCACATACAATGAAGCTGTTTAAAGAGCATTCGAGTGCACTTTAGACATATACAATAATTAAACTGATAATCGACGAATGAGCAATCTATAATCTACCTGTCACTGAAACAGCAACGAGGATGATCGCACGCCACATTCCGAACAACTGAGCTGGAAATCAACCGCTTAAATGTCGACCGTTCTATATTCACGTAATTAAATCAGTAAGCCATTTGATGCTGTACGATTCGTAATTTATTCCACACGTTTATACAGTGTAACATACAGTGGATCTTAAAAATATAATTTGTGACAGGATTAGTGTGTTAGGATATGTCGTTCTCTTCCATCGTCTTCCTGAATATTTTAATTAATCCAGATTAGTTCGACTATTTCTGGATTACAAATCACTAAGTATTTCACGCGTCATGTTGGAGTGCTGAAAAATTATATTTCAGCCCAAAACGAACGTCGCTTCTACACACTCGGAATGATCTCCACTGTTAGAGCAGAATAAAATATAATAAAGATTTAACCGTGTTTATGCGTAGAACATAATTCATGTACACGCGATTGTATTCACATACTCCTTATCTTTTCGTATGTATCATACGTTAATTATCTTATGAGAATCATTAATTCACGCGGTACGTGCCGTTTTTTGGGTGTGGAATACATTCGCAGTATCTCACTTACGAAAGATTTCGTGAAACGCGAGTGCGACACAATGATATAAAGATAAACATATCGTAGGGATAGGTTCGTAGTTTTTCTCTCCGTGCAAAAAGTACATCGTTCTCATACACCGCCGTCCTTTATTAAATTACTAGCCCGAGAATTTCCACGGTATCTTCAGCCGTCACCGTTAAAAGAGTGGGCGGAACGGACCGATGTAAAAAAAGAAGGGCAGGATCGGATCGTTCGTATGGAAAATTTAGTACAAGTCCATAGTGAGCGTGGTAGATCGCTTCTTGATGTCGCTCTTATCCATCTTCGGCGCGGCAGTAGTCGGGGTGAGAAGCGATCGATCAAAAATTGATGAAACCACGCTTCTCCAGGCGAGAGACGGTAAATTCGACGTCCAAAGACGTGAGTTCCGGAGCTCGATAATGGCGCCTGCGAAGATCGTCGAAACGAATCGAACGGGACGGCTAACAATTCGCCCGTAAGCCACGCGAGAATGTCCGAATACATTTTTTATCTCGTCTCGTCTCGCATCACACGATACTATCCGCAGAAACTACTGACGCGTATCGCGCCGTAATTGTGTTTGTAATCACGATACTGGCTGCTTGATCAAGGCGGCTGGGATGTTTCGGTATCCGAAACCGCTCCTCTCCGAGTTAATTACTCTTCATTTTCATTCGCTTCGGGAACTCGGCTGCGCCGCATCAACGTTAAACGAGAGCCCCGGAGAAAGGTCCAGCAAAGTTTTCGTGGGAATTAACCGAAGTCCGTATTAAAGCACATCGAGTCGTAATTGGGAGCCTTGAAATCAAAACTGAGAAATTTTCCCTTTGATGTCTGCGATATGATTCGTTTATCTTTGCTCGCGATATATCGGGGATGAGTTAGTTTGGCTTAATTTAAATTGAATTTTCCGGAATCTCTCTCTCTCTCTCCCTCCCTTTCTTCTTTTTTCTCCCTCCCTCTCGTCCTCCCCTTTCCCTCTCTCTCTCTCTCTCTCGCAACACTTTATTGATGGATGACATGATATTACGTCAAACTAAATATCGTTATTTGTTGCAGAGATGACGCAACAACGACGTCAAATATATATCGCGTGCGAATGCAATTTTTCTCTCGCTACCAAAGTATCCCGTCAATAAGGTGTCAAACGGATACACATTTTTTAACTGTACGGAATACACCATTGGGAGAATAAACCTGCTAATTAACAGCTCAACGGCACAAAGTAAATTCGCAATTAAATAAAAAGCCCGACGAACTTTTCGCGTTTCATTCGTGCGTCGATAAAATTTCAGTGTTCTCGGCGCGCCAGGGCAATTTTCGTGTAACTTCGCGTTCTTGCGCGGGTCATCTCAATAACAATGCGATGGATCAAGACGACGGGTCAGACGACGGATGGCTCGCATGATGGGTGGACGACGAGAGCCCGGCGACGTGCAATTCTCGTCGGTTAATCTCCATTAACTCGGCCGCGCCCTGTGCTCCGGGATGCTATTCGCGAAAATCCAGCGGCGACATGCGCGACATCGCAAATACGACGTGAATTCGTTGCGGGAATTAAGGGAGCGACGAACTCCAAATTGGCGACGCTGTCGTACAATGAACGCGGTCGCGCGATGTCGCACGAAAATCGCGGGAAATAATTACCGCTCGAGGGTTGACCGCGGCTGCGAACGAAGCGAGGAGAATGCGCTTGATTTCGCGCGTGAAATCATCGTCCCCGATGATTCGTTCCGCGGTATCGGAAATATCGTAATAATTAATTCGCGCGGCGTCGCACGGCCGTCGTGTCGCGTTTAAGCTCATCGAAAAGCATTCCGCCGTTTAAATGATGCAAACCGTGTGAGAGGACGACAGAATTCGGGCAGAAATTGCGAAAGGATGTCAGGTCGTTCCCCGTCGTTTTCTGGCACACTCCGCTGCACTTTGACACACTTTACCGCGCACCACGTTGTTCACCCTCGAACTACGTATTTTATTCCGCTTCTTACTTCGACGACCGTCCCCGCTTCGCTCGATCTACGTCAGAAAGCCTATTAATTAAATTGCAGGGGGGAGGGGAGCGTAAAGGACGGACGGGCAAAAAGTAACATGTCGCTCGTCGCCGGATTCGATGCTGGATCGCGCCGTTTCCCACCGTCATCGGCATAATCGCGCAGGAAGACGCACACTTACGTGCACACATTTTTTTCGACGACACCCCGGTGTATCCCCGGTGATGGCTCGTCTGATGCTCGTCGTCGGCCGCGGCATCGTCCCGACGGAGAGATTTTCGTGAGATTTACAGCTTTTTGAATTTATCCCCATTTCCCGGCGTCCCGCGGAGAATGTCTCTTTTATCATTTCACTCAGAGCAAGACTTTCCGTGTGTGTGATATTTGATACACGCTTATTCAAATACCCTCCCCCGTGCACGATCGGAAAAATATGTCGGCGCTATTCTTGCGTTAAAAGAGCGATTGAATATACATACGAATAAATAAGCCCTCTTCTGCGTACGTGGATGTATGCGTGCACGCGTTACCCTCTGATCGATTCTCATTCGAAGAAATATCGTCATCAATCGCGTCACACGTTATTACCGCGTTGACGATTCGCATCGATCCTTTATTTGTACGTATTCAGAGTTTTGAGCGGTAACTCGGGGGCCGTGCCCAGCTATATCCTCATCCCGTTTATCTCCCCGATATTTATACAGACGAATCCGATATTCGTTCCCCTACTTTTATCCTTTCACATAAAAGACGACGTGAAAGGGACGTTTTAGTTAAAACCGAAAAGAATCATCGGCATTGCAGTGAATGATTCCGGCAGTAACTTTTTATAATTTTTTATAATTCAATTGAAAAAATAATTTAATACAACCAACTTTATAAAGTTCTTAAATATCCAAGCGAAGGTAAATAAAAGGGCCGATGAGAGCCTGGACGCAGTTTATATTTTTTTAGGCTCTCTAAAAATGCATTTAAATTCTCTCCGACTCTTTTTACATTCTTGGATCGATAATACAATATCTTATTACATATTACTCTCTTTCTCTCTCTCTCTCTCTCTTTCTTTTTCTCTCCCTTTCTTTCTATATATACATATATATATATTTTTTTTTGTATATCTCGACGAAAGAACCGTTTTATTTTTTGTGTAGTTTCTCGACTTGTTTGTAATCGCAGTATATCCATATCGAGATCGAATTTCCTTCGCGCGAGACATTCTCGAGGAACGTTAATGAGATCCTTTGTCATTCTTATTGTCGTCTCATGCTCCTCAGAGGGTCGACATACATATTCGCATTCCCCTGTCGTCGGATACGTCCGATGGACCCCCCGGCATCCTTTTTCATCTCAATTTCGAAGATCGTTCATCGTCGTGGACAAAGCGCTGGCGTAAGCTAACTTCCCTTATTGTCCGACCGCAGATCGAGTGCCGCTACTTGCCGTAAGTAGAACCATCCGTTCGTGATCAGGCGCGACCGACGGCCAAGGAGATACGACGTGTATATTTGCACCGTCAACTTCATTCGCCCGTTTTTCCCGACCTTTTTGTATTTATCTCTGTCCTGCTAATTCCATTCCTCTTCTATTTCCTCCCCAACGTTACGCCCATTTCTATTTTATTAGAAAATCATTCCCTTCTGTAGGCACAGACGTAGGTAACGGTGAGCCGTTTTCGCGACGCAATTTTGAAAACACGTCACTTTTGTACGGTAGCATAAAAACCTCGCGATACGGCAATAATAACAATATTAACGGTGAAAATATTAATCGCTAAGCGAGCTCGCGGTTTTAAAAAGAGGACGAAACAAACCGTGTTTGCCGGTAAGTTGAGACGATTAATGGGAAGATGGATGATAACATTAGACGCGCGATATCGCCGCGCATCTTCCACGTCACTTGTGCTTTCAGCCGTCGCGATGTAGTCGTAATTAAAGGCAACACATGGCGCATCCAGCAGTCTAGCGCCGGTGTCTCACTTTTCCCGATATGTCGGACACAGCAAGCGCGATTCGATAATCGGCCAAGTTTTGACCCACCGTCGAGGCTTCATTGCCCTCCTCGTGCGGCCGATGACTATGTTTGTAATTAGGATCGTTCGAAACTACGTGAACTGTCCAATGGCGCACGGCGGATGTTATCCAGACATACATAGCGGGCCGCACAATGGATATTTAATCTCAGCCTCCCATCGAGACCGAAGTGAAATGATCGATCGTTCGCTCGTTGCTTTTCACCGAGCGACCGTGGGTTCTCCGCTATGCGCATCTTAATTCGGCGAGGACGTCGCGCGATTAAAAAATATCCCAGCCGAGTGTTTTACGGCGCGTCATCGCGCGCCGTATCTCTTCGTTTGTACGAAACGGGATGCGACTGCCGTTCTTTCGTTCGTAATAACGTTGAAACTTTCCGCGCGTGTGGAGAATGGCGCGATATCGGACGCGCTACGTCATCATTTCGCTCCCGCGATAAACTAATTGTTAAAATAGCGTGCATCGTCAAATGCGCGCGAGCAATGTTACACGCAACGAGAGTGCTTCTTGTCTCGTGACTTTGAAAAACTAACTTACCGCAAACGTGGCTCGAATATTAATATTATTACGATCAACGTCACGCGGTGGTACGCGCGTGTATAAAGGCCTCGCGAAATGGATGGGAATATTATTTACCCGTGCAAGGCGTAATTATATATCAAACGCTGTGTTTGTAACTGAGTTAATTAAACGAGACACCGCGCTCGTGTGCGCTCGTCGTGTTATCGCAAACAGTCACGCCTTAACAATACCATTATGCGCGTGCGTCCGAGTAAAAAAAAGAAAAGTGCCGACGCGCGTGAATTGACGGGCGGAATACCGAACGCGAGGGGGCGACTCGCGCTTGATGCACGCCGCTATTAATATTAATTACATCAAGACAACGTTAATCATCTCATCGCATCGCGCGGGAAATTAGATCGCGTCCTTTCGCAATGATCGAGGGATTTTCATTAAAAGCAAAGCACGCGTCAAGACGCGCCCCGGAGCGCAGTGGGACTGATTCGATAAACATCATCGGCGACGAGGCAACCTCGACGTATCTTATCGTAATCACCTCTCGACTCCTCCGAGCAGTGACACCGTGGCCGAGAGCGAAACGAGAGCGACAGTGGACAGCGGAGGTGAAAGAAACGAGACGAGGATCAAGCCGGACCCTCGCGGGACGAACGAGCAATAAAACTAAGGTGTGACCGATCTCATCAACGTGATGAACCCGCTCTCGTGAAGCTCAACTCGTCGTTTACTTCGCGATTAACATCGTTACGCAGCATCGAGATAATGAGACGTTATTAGTCGAACTCCTCCGAATCCGAGCGAAATACGGGACTCCTGAGCCTCGGTACAATCAGGAAATACATTTTCGCGCAACCGACGGCCCGCTTCCGAGTCACCCCGTTACTACCTTCGTCATCGTAATCATCGGAGGCATCGCGGGGAAATTCCTCGAGCGAACGTTGATCCGATCAAACGATCGGCGGCAAAGCCGGGACGGCGCGAGGAATCAGTCCAAACAGTCCCGCAGGACGAGCCGCCGACAGGACTGGCGAGAGCAGACGTGGACCGGCATGTTCCGGTAGCGGAGGCTGCACGGAAAAATCGATAGTCGGCGCTCGCCGGCAGCAGCAACGGCGACGGCGTCGTCGCCGCCGCCGCCGTCGACGCCGCCACCACCGCCTCCTCCGCCGCTTCCTCCACCGCTTCCTCCGCCGCCGCCGCCGCCGCCACCACCACCACCACCGTCGCCTATGTCGAGCAGCGCGATGGAGTCTGCCCGATGGCGCAGTCAACGTCGGGACCGGCACCCCAAAAGACCCACGCGGTTAAACGCACGTTCGACAAAACCACCCCTACTGACTGCCTCCCTCTCCCCCTCCCCCATCGAGATGTCGCATCCCCGATAAATAGTCCGGGCCGCACGTTTCTCTCCGCTCGCGCGTGCTAGCGGACGAGTCCGCGAAAATCCGCCGTTAGCGCTACTATTTACGGAAGTGCGTGCAGTGTGGGTGCCTGTGTCTGTCTGCCTACCTGCCTGCTCGTCCGTCTACCTGTCTGTCTGTGTGTGCGTGCGCGTTGCCGGCACGTTGACACCTTCCTCGCCCGCCCGCCGGGTACGACGGGAGCCGCGAGAAAAGTCGTGCTGAGAGACGCTGCGGCGCCGAAGGGGAAGAGGGACGTCGCCGAGCCGTCTCGTAATTCTCAGCCGGTGCGGGAGAGCTGCCCGAGGACGCTCTCCTCCGCCGGGTGATCCTGCGACGCGCGTCCGTTGTTAACGTCCTTCGGACGGCATCGACGAGTCCCTCGGTAGATTCCGAAAGGGGTGCTCCGAGCGGCCGTTCCGTACGGGCGACGTGTGTCGCAAGGCGAAGAGGATCCCCTGCGTACTACGACTCGCGCCTCGAGAGCGTAAGTGCGTGCGTGCGTGCGCGAGTGCGTTCGTCCGCGAGGATCATCGCCGGGCGCAGAGCCGTTCGCCACGGGAACCGTTTGCCCGATTTCAATTTTTCTTCCGACCGCACGTCCTCCGTGTCGAAGTGTCCTTCGACGCTGTTGCCGACGAGGAGGTATACGCAATAAGGGGGGGGAGAGAGAGAGAGAGAGAGATAATTCTGTAAGACTTGTGAAGGAATTTTTTTTAGCAGATGTGTGCTCGTGCGTTTTACAACATACCTGCCGAGCAGGATAGTCGTGCGAAAGGATATTTCTCGATTTGTTTTCCGCTGAAAATCGAAGCCTCGGGTTTTCTGTTTGGGCGGCGGCAGCGCGACGGCGGAGGCGGGGTATCTTGTTTTTGCGTACGAACCGGTTTTGTACGCGAGGAGGTGGGCACGCGATCATTATTTTCAGTCCTTTGTTCGAGTTTTCGTACGTCCGGGTTCCTTCTCCGATGGGTACGTAAGCTTGCGGGATCTTCGCCACGACCCGTGCGATACGCGCCTTTGCGAGTACATTGACCTCAGCTTCCGCGTCTGTCTGGCTAGTTTATCTGTTTTCCCTCGCGCTCAAACGTCCTCGGTGCATCGAATATCGATAGAGCACATGCCGCGGATGCAAATACGCGAAATACTTTCGACGCTGGTATTTCGGGCGCAAATTTCACAGCGCATTTTGATGCGAGGTCCGCCCACCTGTCAATTTGCTCCCCTGTCGACTATTGCGACTTAACGCCTGCTCTATTATCACCGTCATCGTCGTCATCGTATCTCCGAGCCTTTAAAATAGTTGCCGTCGAAATGTCGGGATTTCGTCGGAGTTCGATGAGTGCGCCATTAAGCACCGACTGATTAATCGGTCGGGCATTAAATTAGGATATACAGTGCGATACCAATTTAACAACATGCCATTTATCGTAATCAACGGTCGCAGCTTCTTCCAGTCGATGTATCTCCGTTAGTTGTTAACCGTTGGCGGATTGATACCGTTCGCCCCGCAATTTCCGAATTAAGGTTGTTATTTCCCGATTAAGTTGACCCGGTAACACGAATACTGCGCCCATACTTTTTACGTCCCTTTCCACTTCGAGTCACTCCGTGTGAATTAATTGTAGCACATAGGATTTTTCATTTGCGACGCTTTGAATTTCGTGGGCGCACACGTACGCACGTGTTGGACGAGGCCGCGCAATTAAATTTTAACTTTCCATTTGTGTGTTTAACTAACATTAAACCATGCGGAATGAAATAGCGGCGACTCGCCATAGTGAACGAAGTTACCGGCCTGCGAACGTAACGCCAAGCGTGAATCGAATATTTAGAAATACGCGTGGCCAAAAATTCTTGCACACTCGACGAACAGCCGGTGACTTCGCGAAACGCTGAATTCTTGAGGAATGATCCGATCTCGAGACTCGGAACGACATCGTTCGTTTACATAATGTCGTCGAACGAAGCGTCGCTCACCACCGCGATGACACATCGCAATCGTGACGCATCGCGTAGAAATAAATGACCCGCGACTTTTTCCTCTTCCTCTTGGCCTTCTCCTTTCCACGTCCTTTCCCATCTCTAGAGTGGCTCGACAGTTTCCGAGCCTACTCCGCACGGGGCAACCGCACACTCACCTATGTAAGAAGCCCGGGTTAAAGACATTACGAGCTCTGGAAGCCGCGTAATTATTGCGCGACCGTCGTTACAGTCTCGCCGACACTAATCTCCACGCGACCCACTTGGATATGTACGAATATTAATTTCGCTTCTCATCTCGACCGCTTATTTTGTTGGTTAAATGAAGATCTGGGCCCGTGGGCGCGCGTTTCCCGATAAATGAGTTCGGTCAGGTGCGTTATGAACCAGTGGGTTGAACGCGGACACCGAGTCGATTGAAAAATATTCCTTTAGATCGTTGAACTCCGTCCGACGAAAAATATTTTTATCGCTGCTAATTTTGTATAGGAAGAACGGGGTGGAAAATTAATAACGAAAAGAGGCTCGGAGTTTATTGTAAATTATCAATGTAAACGGAGATTCACCGGCTGTGTAGAATATTTCTCGTACTTGAGAAACGTAAATCTTGTTAAATGTCTATTGAAGTCGTACAAATCTCTCTCTCTCTCTCTCTCTCTTGCTCCCTTTTATCTTCAGTAAAGCGACAATAGGCGACGTTTGCCAAGATACCTTCAAGTGGTCGTTGCCGTTTTTACCGTCACGTACCTGTCGTTGCTCAGCATCGCAAATTTTCGAGGATCATCGAAGAGTTGCCGGTCGTTAATCGCGCCGGTAATTTATTCCCTCCTCCCAAATCTAATTATTCGTTTGACTCTGCACTAACAGAAGTGTCTAAATCAAATTAATTAATCTCCATTTTAATTGTTTAATTCGTCCCGACGAATGCAAATTGTTCGATCAAAGCGGGCCGCTCCCTAAGTTGCACGCAACACCTCTCTCATTAAGCGACAACAGCGCGCCGCAAATAATAATGAAATTGTTTTCATTAAAACGCATAAAATTTCGCGGAAAATCACGGTTTCAGCACGATTTCTGAAATTGTTTCGGTGAGCGCACTTCCGCGGTTTGTCGCTTCCGGTCACGTCGCCGAAATAAATTTCATCACCGCCGAATTCGCGTTGCATCCTTTTTCCCGCGGCCATCTCGACGATCGAACGAACCGCTTCGGCTGCTTTGTGGCAATTTCGCCCGGTCCGCGAAAATAAAAATTGCTCGACGTTTTTCGGCGAGAGGTACGACGAAAGCGGTGAGCGTACCAACCGCGTCCAAAGTGGTCCGTCACCGTTGTGCCGCGTAATTTTACTCGATAGTGAAAATGTCGGTCACGTGCTGTTGTCCATCGATTTCGCAAAAACCACCCGCGTCGCTTTCCTTCAAAGATTCTTTGTAGGAGCTCCCGTTTTTCGAGCGTATCGGAAACTGTCATTTCCCAAGCAGAACGTACGAACTTCGTAGGCGGTTGTAGGAAACAAACACGGTTCTACACGTATACCGGCCGAAATAAGATCGTAAGGACATTTTTAAGGCTAACGAAAAGTCGTGGGATTTTTGAGAAGGTAAGATAGGGGAGTAGCAAAACTCGTGCGCGCTTCGTAGGAGCGCCTTTTTCGGCCGCGAACTCACTCGCTGCTTCCTCGTCCTAGGTCGATATTTCGTTATCGGAAAGCAGTAGCCGTCTTGATAAAACGATATTGAGGATATCGGGATAAATTACAAAACAGCAGCACTGAAAAGCGTTACGATGTTCACGACCTTGTTCAATGGCGTCGTCACGTCCCTCGCGCATCTTGAATTCCTCATAAGACTGCGAGGACCGCCATTGTGACCCCTTAAATTTCTATAGATCGCTATCATTCGAACATGAATTCATCGACTCTAGTGAAAAAAATACACCAAATCGAAATATAAAAAATGCCATTCTCAACCAAATCAAGATAATGGTTCCTGCAAATAGACAATACAATGATTCTCGAAAAAGAACAAGAATTAGAACATTACAAAATTTCACGTTCGGAACGAAGGCATCGTTGGCATTGATCTATTTGCAATCGTTAGCCGATGCGAAATTATAATTGTAATTAGAGAGCCAATCCAACAGATTTGATCCTAATGCAAATTTAACTGCGGCTCGGCCATTCACAATTAAAATACACCGCTGTCGCAGCCACCGCGCTACGGAATGATTTAATCGAGACGCACCGGGAAAGTTACGCGCTCGCGTGCTAGAAAGAGAGAGAGAGAGAGAGAGAGAGGCAGTAGTAGACCAAGGGGAAAAAAGCTACAGGATTCGAGAAGCGGGAAGCAAAGTTAAATCCGCGCTGCCTAAACGGCTTTTCGCGATATCTCGGTGGAACGACAGTGTCTCGGCGGAGCAATAAAGACCACCTTTTTGTTTTCCTGTCTTTCACGATGAAGAGAGGACCTACCCTACGTGTAATCCCCGATTCCGCCATACGTATAAAACGTGAAAGGCCGGGGCGAGAGGCCTCGATGCAGGGACGAGAGACGGGGTAAAGTCGTAACAAAAACAATAGGACGATTGAAAAATTTGCAAGTGGAGATTGATACGAAACTTTGCGTAATGCGAGCGGTTCGACGGATTTTGTCAGTTAGGGCGCGACGTAAAAAAATATCGGCGTTTATTAAAAAGGCCGGATATTTTTTCACGGTTTTGACGTGAGCACCCAAGTCGACATTTCAGTTCTACATTAATCCTGCGAAATTTGTCAAACTTGCAGGATCAGCCAAGAATTTCGAAGTATGATATTGTATAGGTTATTATCTCTTGACGTTACAAATGATTATCGCCGTTGAGGCTTTAAGAACGACTTATTTAAGAATTACTTAATTTTTTGGTCTAATTCACACACACACACGCGCGCGCGCACGCGCATGCGAATGATAAGATTTGTTTTTTTAATAATACTCCTTTGAACGCGAGTTTTACATTACTAATACCTTTTTTCACTTCTATTTGGTCTTGCTATTGTCTCAAACTTAAATTCTTATTGATATTTACATTACTGCTATTTTTTAAACCAAGACTTTTTTTTCTTTTTTTCACGTATTTTGAACGTATTTTATATCTAAATTATATAGCAATTTTTAATGACAATAAAATAAAATAAAATAAAAGGATTGTGAATAGAGAAAGTTTGGTATTTTATTCACTCATTAATACCATTATTTATCCATGTTTCTTATTTAATATTTATTTATCTCATATATATAATATACATATAATATTATATTTATAGTTAAATAAATTGTATAATTATTAATAATTACATTGCGTATACTGAAGTTAAGAATAAATATTAAATGCAAATTGAATATCGAGATAATCGAATATTTAATAATTCTTAAATAAATGCTACCTCAAGTCTTAACATGGAGGAAACGATAGCAAGTAAACATCTGTAGCATCAAAGTAGGACAATAGCTTGTATAGGGCTATGTCTCGTGATTCTCTATTGAACTTTCAAATTCGACAGTATTTACAAGATTAATGTAGAACCAAAATTTCGACTTAGGTAAATTGTAAATCTGATGTAAAAGTAAAAATTCACACAACGTGTGTAATCGAGCGGATTTATTGTTTAAAATAAATATAAGTGTATATTATTAATATTTATTGTTAACGAATAGGTAAAGATGCTATAAATTATAAATCTGACGCAATAAAAGTAAAATCAAGGATTCAGGTAATGTGAGCAATCGCTACCCGAGTCGAAATTTCGATGTTACTTTGACGCTCTATAGGCTTGCGCCTACTTAGACGGTCTTTCTAGACTAATAAAAAACTATTTTGATAATACTGACACTCCTTTACTTCTCTTTTGAGAGTTTAATTCTGCAGATTGCATTTTAATGTTATCTTCAACAACCTACACTAAAATGACGAAATTTAAGACATCATTAGGGTCAAAGTAAGGGTATAATTACATTATTAGAATTGAAATTGAATCTGTTTTGCTATTTTCATTCCTATTATATCGTAGACTCAAAGGTTTAACATAAGACTAAAATTTCAACTCGGATAGTTTCAATTATTTCGTCTCGTAGAGCGTGGAGTTGTAGAATTACAGCGGAATGGAACCCCCTTCTCATTTTATTTGGACCTTCACAGAGAGTCATGGAGGGCTCTTTACGACGGTCGTTCAATATGCACAAGCATTGTTTCACGTAAATTCCAGAAGTTGCCGTTTCTCGAAGAAAGAGATCTTAAAAAGGAACGATCTCTCGGCGCGATGCGCAATGAACGTTTTTATTGAAGAAGCGGAAGCGAACGCGAGTGTGCATTTCTAAAGGAAGGAAAAAGGATATTGAGGAAGAAGAAGAAGAGAGGAGGGGGAGTCCGTGTCTGTGCATGTGTGTGTGTGTGTGTGTGTGAGTTTGTGTACAAAAGGAATGTGAAGCGACAACGCCGGATGGATCACCGTCGAATAAACAATTCTATTCGCGCTGCTCTCACGATGCGAGGCAACGCGAATTTTCCCCGGTGAAATGGCGAATCCTTAAACGGAGGTGGGAATATATCGGCGGGATATCGGTGTCGCGCGTCCACAAAGGCTCAGACTACGGATTTCCAAGATGAAGCGCCCTGCGGACTCCGCCGAGGAGACGCGCAAGAACGATCTCGGCCGCGATCGCACGGGGAATCACGTCAGATGGAGGCTTTAAGATACCGCGGATTCGGCGGCGTCGCAAGAACGTCAATCTCTTCCGCTACGGACCTGCACGCTTCCGGGAAATGGACGAGGCTGGATTCCGGAAACGACAGGTGTGGGCGGAACATCCAAGTCGCCAGGTAAGGAATCGACGAACGGTCGTGCGACCGATATACTCCGATTCCGAATTCTTGTCACCGAGTCACAGAGCCTTAATCAGGGAGGCGAATTCTGCCCCCGAAAACCTTTGATATCACGTAACCGTGAGAGCCAGGCGTTTTCACCTTGATCTTCCGGCTCAGTTCCTCGACGAAGAGCACTCTCCCGTGTGTGATTACGGTGACTCCACCATCGTGTATGGATGCGTACGACAATTATGTTTAATTAAAAAATAACACATTTAATTAACGGTGTATTTTAATAGTGTATCGAAGGGCGAGCGAACGAGTGAGCGAGAGAGAGAGAGAGAGAGAGAGAGAGAAGATTACGGTTCTACATGCCGTCATTGTTTTCCGTCACGATGTTTACTATCCACGCAAGTCACTACGTACCGAGAGATGTACGGACAAAGGCGCAGACAAGTTTAGTTTGCTATTTTCGTTTATTTGTAGTCGCGCACGTCTCGTCATAGTTCGAGCGAGTAAAACGAGACAGAAATTAAACTGACCCTTCTCGTGCAATAATATTTCCCCTCCACCCGCTGCACTTCATCTCTGTTTTTTGTTGTTCGGCTTTTTTTCCCGCGGCCGTTTGAAACACGCGGGAAAGCTGTCGAGTGCCTGAAGAACAGCTCGTGTCGGCTCGGGGCAATTTTCCCAGGACGACCGAAAGGAGAGGAGTAACGAACCGCCTTGACCCCGTTGCACTTTTTTTCCCTTTTTCGGCCACACGTCGCAGTTTTCTTTTTTCCCCTCTCGGCTCGTAGGCGTCCGGGAGAGAGAGAGAGAGAGAGAGAGAGAGAGAGATCTGGTTTCCGTCGTTACTCCGTCGTCTCCGTCTCGCGAAAAACTCCGGTCCACCTACCGGGGGACGACGACCCGACCGGCGGTGCATTAAACAGGAGATTTATTTTCGTCTCACCGAGAGAGACATCGTTACCGCGCGCACACGGCGTCGTTTGAGAAAATTTTATTACACCGTGCGACACGACGATGGATCGAAGTATCGTTGAGTCTTTCTTCCTCTCTTTCATATGCTTCCGTATTCTTTCTTTTCTTATTTTTTTTTTCTTTACAGCATGTATAAACACTACGCGTAACACGCAGGGACGGCAACGCGGGCAGAAGAGGGTAAGATTTTCCTGGCTGCGAGTATCGATTCCCGTTGTACGCGTTACAACACGTTGAAGTCGCTCGTTGCGCCACTTTACATAGTTATAAAGCACCCTCCCGTGCCATTCCCCGCCATCGGCTCGATATTCTGTTTTTTTTTCAACTTTCGCGCGCGACCTCGTGACGTTTTTCTCTTCTCTTTTTTTGCGGCCGCGATAGAATCTCGGTAGAGCAATCGCGCGCTTTCCGAGAATTCGATTATCAGTACGCCGAGCGGAGGGTGCAAGTGCCCCTCTCGTTGCCTCTTCAATTTCCAACTGCTTCCACTCCGGCCCGATCGCTCCTCCGGAGAGCTCGCTCCGTTCAAATGAGAGGCGTCGAAACACGAAATAGTTTTCACGTTTTAAAACCGGGGCTTCCTCCGCTACTCCTCCACCTCGATCACGGTCGGCTGTTTTGTTTGCTGAAAGCACGCGGTGTCGCACGATTACGCAATAATTCGGTCGATAATCCGCGATTAAAAATGCAACGCGTTTGACCGGAGAAGAGCGAGGGGGATGAATCGTCGCGAGCGTCACGGCGAGCCTGCGCGCGGAATAGTGTTTATGATAATCCGCTTCGTAAACACTACCATCGCTAATTACAAAATGAATTTCAACGTCTGCAGCTTCGGGAATTCTACCAGTGGCCCCGCCGCGAGGGGAGGAGGGGGGGGGGGGCAGCCGCGACCGTAACACGTCATTAACGAAGAGGCTTGTTTACTTAATAATCGTCAGAGCGCGCCGACAAATATTTTCATCCGGTACTTCCAATCAGGCTAATAGCGTTTCCCCGCGGTGGCGCGTTCTACGTGCTTCCGCGTGCGAAAACGCATCCGCCGCGCGTAACCACGCAGGTGTGGCCAATCTCGTTACCAATTGTTTTCAGCTCGCATTGAGTCACGGCGACGCCTCGAGAGCGCGTCGGCGTTTCTCCCGCTTTTATCCGCCGATCCCGCGATTTCCCGCGAAAACGACGTTACGGGAGAAGTTTCATACCCGCGGCAAGTTTATATCCCAACGTAAACGCGCCGGAGAGACTTTCTATCCATACCCTGAGTAAAGGAAAAAAAAAGGACAGCGGGAAAGGCAGAAAAATGAAAAGGGGCGGGGGTAGGGGAAAGGGGGAAGAGGCGTCGGCGATCGTTTTCGCAAAGCAGATGTAAACATTTTGTGAAATCCCGCGAATAATAAACGCGCGGCGTCCCCGGTGTGTGCCAATACGTGCAGCCAATAATACGCGTTGCCGTCGCCCCTCAGCCGTGGGCACATTTTTACGGGCTGCAAACTGTACGGCAGGATGAAGTTGCGGAATTCGCGCGTGTACCCGACGCTCGCTCGCGTACGGATTTTCCGCGGAACGTGTCGTTGACACGTCCGATAGGAGCACTTCGTCTATTGAGAGCGAATAAAGAGCTCCTAAGCTGCAACTGTCGTTTATGCGTCTCGCCGATCAATTCGAGCGCGTCGTTTCTTTTTGTCCGGCCGCTCCCGCGTTCGTTTATGTCGAAATAATGACAGTTGCATAAATGCGCGGTTGTTTGCTCGCGCGCGCACGTCCGGCTTTTCCTTTTTTCCGTCAGAACGCATCGTCGCTCGGCTCGAGCGGGAAACCCCTTAGTCGCGAATTTCGATTGTCAAATCCCGTCAAATTCCGAATTCGCGGGAGTTCTCAAAGAGAAAGCAATTTAAACGAAGGCGTCGATATTCGCGTGCGCGCGTCCGCTGTATAATTTATTGCCGCGACCCACGTCGCGGCCCGTCCGTGTCCAGTAGACGAGTAACGTCTGCCGGTGATTTCTATTGCGGGTCTTCGCGGAAAAATACTCTGAAATGCATTGCTTTTCCCGCTGCAATAGGAAATCGCGCGTTCCTCTTTCGCGGAAACAATCCGGGACTTTCTTCGTATCGATCAATTAATTTCTTCCCTTTCTGCGTATTGCTCTGCAAACTCTCCCGGCGATCCCGGCGGAGTTGAAACCCTCCTCTTCACAGAGCCGGGCTTAAGCATCGATTTAATAACAGCTGACTTGTGTTTGAGCGATTGCTCAAAAATTACTTCATTAAAGAAGATATTCCAAATATATCTTATTTTCAAGTCTTACATGGAAGAAAAAGTATCAGCTTTCGCAGCTCGAAACTGGATTTCACAGCTAAAAATTAGTTGTCCATATAATACAATTGAAACGTAATTATCAGTTTTGTCTGTTTAAGTATCGGACTTAATCCGACCTGTTTAATGTCGACTTTTTAGCTGTGGGAGCTAATTTTCATGACTCTATTTATACACGGAGAAAAGGAATTAGTTAACCATAGCTAAAAACCCGGTATCCGGATGAAACAACTGAAATTTTGTTACTATAGTTATTATTATCCGGATAGCTAATTTTTAGCTGCGGCAGCTTATTCCTTTCTTCTGTGTTCACAATATAAATCGTGCAAATAGTTATGTAATGCTCGAATATGTGATTTTCCGAGTGTCGAAGTAAGAATTGCAAGGTCGACGGTCGACAGATATGATGAATAACGTGGTTATCTTTCAAATACATTCCTAGCGTGCTCAGACGCACCTAGTTTCGATTATGCCACGTAACCTTCGTGATTGCGAGGCTCCAAGCTGCCACCGGCAGCACGAGCTTGCAGACGAAGCTTGCAACAAAGGGCTGGCTGCGTCATTCCAGCAAGATGCATTGCGAAACGAGCAATCCGCAATAATTCCGTCGCAATAATTTCGCCTGTCTATATGTTTTTCGATAAAAAAAAAAAACTTCCGCTTGCTCTACGCTTCCCGCGTCTTTTTATCTCCGTTTAATCTCAATTCCCGTATCGACATTCGCAATTTCCGTCCGTCAACGACACACAATGCCCCGCAAATTTGCAACGAAATTGAATTAGTTCGCATATCGAAGCGGCGTGTACTTAAAATCCGGTTGCGCATTGAAACACCCGAGCCGCATAATGAAACCGCGGCACTGATAATTGACATCTTCGTTAACATCAGTTCCATCGCGAGAGGACCGTAAAACGATCGAGATAAGAATTACGGTCGCGGTACGACGTTTACTTATTTAACTTCGACGCGAAATTCGTCGTAAAATCTAGAAAAGACGTCACCATCGTTACTCCTCGGTAAATTCGGTTACGTTGTTTGCGTAACGATGACGGGCGAAGTGTGCAACTAAAATTCGGCGACAATCTCACTTCTTCGCAGGATTTACGTTTCAATGACCGAGTAACTTGCTCTTCTAGTTCGTCAGGTATCTCCGCGCGCTCGGTTAACGCTTCAACGAAGTTCACGATTAGTACGACGGTTAATGCGATTTTCGCCTACGTAAGCGAGAGAGACAATCGTTTCAAACGAAATGACTCTCGTCGTCGTACGGCGAGATGCTCTTTTTCTCTCGAAGGGCGATCGAAAATTGCATACGAGTCGAGAGACACGCTGACGACGATCGATACGACGGAGGAAGAGTTCGCGAACGAGCGTGCGAGAGCAGGACGAATAGTATTAAATGCGCGCGTTTATAATAGCGCAGACGCGCTATCTCGCAGACGAACTTTGGGACGCGTCGAGATAGTTTACGAGAGTATGTTCGACGATACACCTGCGAGAAACTGATATCTTACCGCGAGTACTTTACGGCAGACTTACGCGTACTTAAAGGAAGACGCACGGCTAAGAGGCGTCTGCGATCTTCCGCACTTTTAGTTCTTATTTATTTATAAATTATGCCGGCGAAGAGAGAAAGAGACAAGAGGATCGATGGATGGATAGATCAGTTTATTCATACTCCGGGGCTAAGCCCTTCAGAGCGTTACAGGAAGGAAAAGAACATACACAGAGAGAATTACCTGAATGAAAATAGGAATAGCACAATAAAAATAAAAATATAGAGAAAATTGAGATAAAGATAGAAACAATCAAAAGTATGATTTTACGTTACGAGGAAGGAGCGAGAAAAAAGAGAGAGAGAGAGAGAGAGAGAGTTAGTGTATGACACTGATGCATGATGCACCGCGAGGCCCGTTTAATGCATCATGCAGAAAATGCGGTGAAGGTTTACACTTTTCTAGAAATATAACGTTATTATTAGCCTGTCGTAGCGTGACATTCACAGGAGGTCTTCACGTTCCCGACGCGGTGTAAATTGATAAGCATTAATATTACAGGCCGTATCTGCGCAGCGACGCGCGCGCGTCGAGGTAGAACGCTTCGTCGTTGCCTCGACGTTTCCATTGTGGGAAAAAATCGTCTCGACGAAATCGCGCTCAATGGGGAATTGTCGTCGTGTCCGGTAAATGCGTCCTGCCTGTCCGTGCATTCGCTCGGCGAGTCCTTTTGTGAGCCCGCCGCGAGTGGGGTGCGTAGTGCGTTGCGTTAACGAGCGTAATCTCCCTCGTAAGTCAGAGTATCGTATTCGGATACCGTGGTTATGCCGCGCGTCCGTTAAGGTTAATACGCGAACGTGAAGCTGAACGTTAAGATTTACGCATGGACGTTAAAGTACCACCACGTTGCACCACGTGGGACGTGGACGTTAATGCGTTATCGTTTCGCGCACGGTAAACGGCCGCCACGGTTCGTTAAATGCATTAGTTCGAGTGGAAAGTGACGAGATGCAGCCGTCCTATCGGGCCGTTCGCGAAACTACTCGGGACGTCGCACGGCAGCCGCCGCCGTATCATTTTAACTAAACGTGCACCACGCGCGCGCCGAACTCTCTCACCGGAAACTGCTGAATTCGTTGCGCAAGTTGTGTGCCTCAGGCACAGTCGAACCGGAGTCGTCGCTTCCCACCCGTGATCGTGATCGATGTGTTACTTTTAGCTGCATCACGCCGATGCGAACGGCGGGGTTTGCTTTTTGCCGTCCTTTTTTTCACCTCTCCTTTTGAAAATAGCGAGGTGAGTTGCTGGAGTAGTCGCAATGACTAACTGACCAACTCCGTCGTCTTTAACGATCCTCTGTCTTCAGTCTGCCTTTTTCCCTTCTCTTCCCTTTTTTATGAGAAATCCGCGAATCACCGTGACGGAGAATTGTAGCGCATCCGAGATTAAAAATGAATTTTACGGTCGTTCATAAATATTCAGCGGGAAAATTAACTTTCGTCAACCTGACCGGTTAATTATCGTCTAATTAGTGCGATGGATTCCCGCGTAAGTTGTCCTTCAAAATCGTGATTTATAATTGCGACGCGGTATCGGTATCTCCGGAAGATCCAAAGGGCGTGACCCAGCTTGCTACATAGTTCAAACGGCCATGCTGCTTCGTTAACCAAGATAGGGAACTTATCGCCCTTGAGCGGTCTCGACATCAGGATTATTTCCAAAGACGGTCGCTGCGTGCGGAGTTTGTAATTAAGTTCCGAACTTGCTTTTTGAAGCGACTAAGTTAAGATAGGCTCTCCGTCTCATCAAAGGATGCAATAACACTCACCGAGCGCTTCGTGCGAGAGATTCGATAAAAATATTCTTCTCCGACATGATGTAACTTAACGAAAAATTTATTACATTAAACTGCACGCTTTTCAACACGGACTCGTACACTTATTATCGCGGGAATATTAACGTGCCAATATCAATGAAGGTTACAACGTACTTATCGTAAAATTTGCATTTTCCTTTCAATCTCGCAGCTTTTCGCAAATATATTATTATGCGTAGCGCGGTAATCGCGGCTAAAACGTGATGTTTGACGTAGTTGGGAAAATATCGGCATTTTCCTCTCGCATCTGACGGAGAAGATATTACGTTCCCTAGCTCTCTTAGTCTTACGCTCGTCCGCACGTTCCATGGGGAAATCACTCGCGAAATTGCATAACCAGCTCCTACCCAACTTTGATTTGCTATCGTGCTTGAGTCCGCGGCTGGGACAAAGCCGCGTTTCGCGATTAATCGCTCGGCAAGCCTGCAGAGAAAGGATTACGTTGGTCGTGATTAACATTAACGGGGCCGTAACGCGCATATGCGATTGCAAAAAGCGCTCGGACGGATGTGAACAGCGGGATCTTCGCAGAAAGAATCGCGCCATTTTAAAATAGCGGCCGCGCACGCTCACGAGCTCTTTAACCGGTTTACTTCGTATCTAATAACGTTTGAATTTCTGCGCGAACCGACAATTATTCCGACTTCCGAACGCAACTCTCATTAATCCCGCGATGATATTTATATATAATAACTGATAATTAACGCTATGTGTGGTCACCGATCGTGAGTTATTAATGTTCCAATAATTGATAAAACTGGACGCGCTCACGCGATACACAGAAGTAAACAAGAGCTGGTGAAGCCTCGAAAGAGAAAAGCGTAGGATAATGTAATCCTTGGTGTCCAAACCAGTACAAAAGTGTAACAAACCAGTGTTTCAAAGTAACGTCCATCGTCAAAGAGCATCAAACTGGTGTCATACGCGTCAACGTTGGCTTCAAATTTTCGCCATTAAGCGACACCGTCAGTCCTTGGGAAGCTTTTTGAAAATACTCGCAGTCCTGAAAATCCACCGTAATTCGATGCTGGAAGGGCTCTCGCGCGGTCCGCTGTGTCCTCATGGGCGCGTCATTCTTTCTCTCTCTCTCTCTCTCTCTTCTGTTTTGTTTCTGTCTCTTTCTCTCTCTGCGGGAGAAATAGTAGATAACTATGTTCTGTTGACTTAATGTCGCCATCATTGTATTTATCCGCCTACATATACGACAGCCGTCAGATAAATCTTCCGTATAGTCACGATGTGTACGTGCGCGTCGCACATCCGCAAATTCTTTCATAAAATCTCTCACGGGAGTGCGTTAAAAACCTTCATTTGTTACATTAATAGCGATCTTGTGAATTCTATAAAATGAAAATATTCTAGCGAAAATATGCGGAAATTTAAATGCCATAAGCAGAAATATTGGAGGATCTTTATTGGCACATTTTTTCCTTTTTCAAACGAAATATAATTATTCATTTATTTATTTATCTATTTGACACGGAAAGATTCTTCTTTTTTCCACAAAAATCATTCATGCGTATAATATCAATAATGTAATGTAATATTAAAACATTGTTAGAGATAACAAAATAAACTGGAAAGAAAAACAAAAAAAGACAAATAATAATAATAAAATATAAATAAAATTAATAATAATAAATATTAAATTACCAATAATAAAATATAAATAAAAATAAGCCGATCATGAAAACTCACTTAAATGTTTAATTATGACGCATTTGACGGACAAGGGACATGTTAAATAAATCAGTTAAGTAATGGAAAAAGTTGCTAATTATAGATAATCTCATAAATAGAATTGAATAATTGAATTTTCCATATAAAATCCTATTTCCTCATGAAAAGGCAGATATCGTCTGAGTGACTTTCCGGTTATATTAAATCTAATTAAATTTAAGATGCCTGGGCAATATCAATTATACCCCTAAAAATTCTAGAGAAATAAGAGATCAGATAGAGTTCTTCTATTGTGCAACAATATATAACTCTAATTATGTATCGAAATTACGTAAAAATTGAATGCGCCACAATTTGTGTATCGGTTTTCTTTGTTTACTTGATTCCGCTGACTCTACAATTAACACAATGTTCATTCTCCGATAATCCCACGTACGAGAAATGCATTTACCATCTCACCTGCGTCGTATTGATTGTTGGGGATTACTCGTATTATATCTTCATGTTACACGTCGAATCGATTTGTTGCAATTGATCGAATTTTAAATGCGAAAAGCGGAGTAAGTTTATGCAACAATGAACTTTTCCCCCGCATATAACAACGATCCGATACAGTTCTCCTTTAGAGTAAACATGAGAGAACAAACCTTAGCAAATATCGCGGAGTACTTTTAATAAATATCTCGATTATAAAGCGACGCAAATACATGTTAATTTCACTTCGTCATCTCATCTATAAATATACGAATATTTATACTGAACGTTTACATACACGTGGCCGAAAAATGGAGAACTCAAATATCATACATTTTAAAAGTATTACGATCACGAGAATTCACTTTAATTACGGCCAGAAATTCAAATAAATTTTTTCCACTTCAAATACATTTTCGTTGCAAAAATATAATGCACGCACGAACTTTTGTTAAATTCATTATCGGATCATCATTTTCGTTTGTACAAGGGAATACGTCGGAATACTTAAACGATGTTTAACATTTCTCTACAGTTCTTGATAAGATACAAGTTCTTATTACAACTGGAATCGGCAATTCTGTACAATATTACACTTGTTGGTTATAGCTTGTTTAGTTTCAATTAGCGCATCCTCCCTTCCCCTCTCTCTCCCGCTCTTTCTGACATGGTTTGTTGATTTTCTGCTGTGTTTGTTAAGCTGTAACGGTATAGATTAAAGTTACATCAGCTGATCCCAGTGAAATGACGTAAAATCAAATCAAGTATTATTATTATCGAGATGTATTAGAACGATATGCAAATATCGAACGACGTTCGTAATGGCGAATTTCAAGTATTGAGATACCTTATATAATAAAACAAATTACATCGAGTCTTTGAGTTACCCAATCGCAATACGCCTGTAGATATGCGTCCTGATATGCCAGTTGGCGAACAGTCTTGACTCTGATATTCCAGGCGCGTTCAATGTGAGGTTGTATTAGGTGATGTAATTCGAATGGTTTACATTCGCATCTCAATGAAAGTAAAATGAAAGAAAATAAATCACTGTTTATGTTAATAATTGCTATTTCTTTATTGTAAGTTTTATCTGGATAGATTCGTGCCCCCACCCCTTCCCCCTCTCTCTCTCTTTCTGTCTCACTTTATATACAATGTTATATATAATATACATGCACATAAGTTGCTCATACATCATAATCGTTGCAATAATGTCCAACGTTATATTTGCAGCGGTTTGGCTTGTCAAATAATCGATGCTCGCAACGCGTTCATGTTATATCCATAAATTTTCCCTCTCTTCCCGCCGCACAGCGTTTTTGTCAGCGACTTGCGCTCTCTCACGGGGGTTGGCAGGAGTTGGATCCTGAAACAGATGTATAGCAAATCTAGATTCGCGTTATCGGAATACGTGACCCCATCCGACGGCAGGATAGAATCCAGGATAAAATTCGAAGCATAAACTACCGTCCGTATTAAGTCGGAAGCACCGTTCCCTGAAGCTCGTCACGTATTAATCTCCCATGTGTCTCTCCTGTGTGTTATACAATTTTCGCCTCTTCATCGCGGTTCCTTCGCGCGCTGGAAATATACAAAACGATCTCTCGTTCCTGTTTCTATCTCAGCGCGAATAAAGGCCCGCACGATCGTCGAATTCGCGAATAATCAACTTGCATGAAAATGAATATTCACGGATTTCACTGAAACTCCGTTAGTGGGAAATCTACTTGAAATTAAACGTTAGACAAGGTGTCGTTATATCTATTTGCGCCATCAGAACTTGATTCCCGAAAACCCGTGGATCTCTGACGGCTTTCCGTTCTTAGCCGTGACGCTCTACATCGAGCAGAAGTCGCATTCGACTTTATTGAAAAATTCGCGGGAGGAACTTCATATTCACGCAATCCCCCACATATAAATTACGAAATGTTCGCGCGCGAAAAGGATTAAGAAACGAAACATTCACGTTGTCGCTAAACGTACGGTTCGCTCGCACGTGGAATCCCCTTCTGCCATCGAGATTGGCCCTCCGCTCCCCCGCCTGCAACCCCTCCCGTTTTTCCTGTTTTCTTTCGCGAGATACACGACCGTAAATTCCGATTGGAGGACTCGCGGTGCACTTCGTAGTTTTCGTTTTAAAGAGAACCGCAACGGTGCGCGCGTGCTCGCCCTCCACTCGTAAATCCCAATCAGAACTCGCAATTTATGGACCGGGTTACCGCCGCACGTCTCGCAATTCGCTGTCCAAATGCACGCAAATCCGATCATCCCCGAGCGAGAGTAACCGCGCGATTTGCTCTTCGATTTGGCGACGTTCCCGCGCTTCCTCGGTCTTCCTTCCCCCCCACTTCGCCGGCGACGATAACTCGAAACGAACGATACTTTTATGGACTACAAATTACGTCTCGAATCACCGGCGATTCTTCGAACGGCCCGTGCGACCAAGCTAACGCGCGTGTCGACGTGCTGCCCGAGCAGAATCGCGTCGTCGAGAAGGGCTTCTCTTGTTCCTATGGTGAAATTACAAAGGAGAGTTTGATACGACCTCAAATAAATCAGGCGGAAACAGAAAATCGCGGGACTCGCTGTGGGTCGATCCAGAACCGTATCGCGAACGCCGGATCTTCGACGGTGCGAAATCGACTTTTTGAAATCCTTCTCCGCCTTTCGGTTCTACCCCGACACTCTTTGCGGCGCTGAACCGGAGTTCGAGTGGGAAAAATCGTTGTTGAATTTCAGTAAATGGAGTTGTCGTCCGTGGGCCTCTCTTGAGAAAGGAAGAGAAAACGAAAGAGAGAGAGAGAGAGAGAGAGAGAAAGAGAGGAAAAGGGATAGAGAGAGACGGCAAACGATGCTTTCATTGAGGCCGACGCTGAAATACAGATTACGTGTCAACGTAACCAAGAACTGCAAAGAGAACGGTGGCTCTTAATGGAATCGGAAAACGATTTGTAATGGGAAGTAAAATCGTCGCTTAAGGCGTGCCAGCATTACCGGCATGCTCGATTTGGGCCGGTGGAAGAAAAAATTTCGCCGAGACGGTAAACGCGCTGAGGCTCCGTCTGCGGCGGGAGACTGATGAATTTCAAGATGCAACGCGAGATCAAGATACAGTTCGCGTTCGTTCCCCGATTGTTTCCGATCGGAGGGAAATCCCGCGATTCCGGTGTGTCCCGTCTATTTATCACGATGTTATTTTTAGAGAGACGGAATATCCCCGTACCTTTTTTCTTCCTTTCCTTCCGCCGTATCGGAAGCGCCCGGGCGAAATGAAAGTTGAAACAGTTCGGATCGAACGCTCGGAATATCCGCGCCCACTCGGCGGGCTAATTTCGCGGCGGGTCCATAGTTTTCGGACGTGATATTAAATTCCCGTGCATTCGCGTTCTTGCCTCTGCGGCCAACTATTTGCGGCCGCAGAAATTTGCGTTGCCCGGAACTTTCCTCGATAACTGATACACCTTCTAATGCGCCCCGTTAGCGCCAGTCAGGCGAGTCTCTATCGGAAAAATGCATCGATCACGCGGCGAGGAGAGTGTTCATCGGGTTATCTCCGACCGATGGCTATTTACTGCATTCGCTCCGCGACGGGCTGCCATTTGTCATAATAAAGCTGCCGCGCGTGAAGATCACGTCAAGTGGGATAATCGTACATGATCGATCGTACGCAACATTTCCGCGGAAAGTTCGAAAAGTTCGTCGCACGTTCGAGTGCTGAGTGATGCAACGGGATACCTGATGCATCAGAGATACCGAGATTCTCATGTCTTAGAGATGCGACCGTCTTTCTTTCGATGCGTCCCCTTCTAAAAAGCCCTTTCCCATACACCTACGCACGGGAAAGGCTTCTCAGGCGAATATATCGTGATAAACACGAGCGCTAACGCGTTTTCGTGTTACTCGCATCGTGCTAAAGCGTCGAACATATTTCGGAGGGGAACTATCGTTTTTCCCCGGAAAAGCATGAATTTATGACGTATTACATGCGCGATAAGGAATTGCCTCACTCACTGGGGAGGCGAAAGGAGAGCATTTTTAAAGGCGACCCGGCGCGCTGAAACAATGGCGGGCATGCCCGGTGTTCCTGCGGCGAAGGAGAACACCATTTTTCTTGTCCCTTTTATATCTGGTCCTGCTCTACCTCCGTCAAAGGCGAGATAAAAGAGAAAACGAGTGAGGAAGAGGCGCGCGAGTGTGTGTCCGCCTGTAGTAAATTTTCCCTCTGATCCCGGCGGATTCCTGTCGAAAGAATTATTCGGGCTATCGCTTTTACCGGTCCCACATAATGCGTCGTGAGCGAGACGCCGCGAGAGAAAGCGTTCGTTGTCG
The DNA here is from genome assembly GCF_001313825.1 of Dinoponera quadriceps. Lineage (NCBI taxonomy): Eukaryota > Metazoa > Arthropoda > Insecta > Hymenoptera > Formicidae > Dinoponera > Dinoponera quadriceps. The sequence goes on along the minus strand of NW_014554799.1, from coordinate 973,143 downwards.
TGCAGACGTTGTTGCGTAAATTTTAATTAACTCTCATTGTTCACAAATCTTTCGCTTCGCTTTATTTTATTTTTTTTCTTCTTTCTATTCGCGCTCTACGTTAACTCTCCTCAGGCCTCTCGGTCGCTCGAAGCAGAGCTTCATTATCCTTAAAAGAGCCCTTTAACCGTTATCACGCTAGAGAGGCTTCAAAGTAACGGTAGCAAAAATATGCTGTTTGCGTCGCGCAAAAAGTAAGAGCGGACGCGCTGCGTAAGATCGTTAAAGAGTGCGGGTGCGAGTATTTTCAAGTAAATTCACTGCGCCCCTTCTTCTCTCTGTCTCTTCCAGGATGCAGGAACGACGGGATTCCAGGTGCGCAGGGTAGAATGAATCGTCCGGAAGACCCGCTGTTGCAGCAGCATCGCAGCCGTTTGCTGCAACTGGCCGAGGCTACGAACATCAAGCCCGGGCATGGCAGCGGGAAGAGACGAGGGCAGAGACAGTCGCACGGTTTCAGGCCCAGGTTAGTTTGCACGATGAAATTGCCGAGAATTTCTGTCAGCCGGCAATTATGGGAGCAGCTCGGGGTTCATCCGGACGAAAGCATTCGCGAGTTTCGAGGCACCGTCGGAAATTCGTATTCTTGAAAAACTATATATTTACATTAGCTCTGTAGATAACAAAGCAAGGAAAGAGAAGGCGGAACCTTAGAATATTAACGTGAGTCTCCGAAACGTAGATAATTTTTACGAACTCCCTTTCTCCTCTATTTTTCATCCTGACGCCGAGACATTATTTTATTTTATATTAAAAAAAAATATATCTAATTTTTAATTATTACACAGTAAACAATTTTATATAAGTAACGGTCCACTGAAATTTGTGTTGCTTTAACAAAGTGAATATGTTAATCCAACACATATTTGTGTAATTTTTAACATATTCCCATGTTAGAACAATACAAAAATGTCAGGCCCGCTACTTACACAAAGTTTCTTACTGCGTGCACGTTTCCAAGACGTCGGGTTAGTATTCTAGGGTTAATCGCGGCTGTCGTAGCGATGCAATATTAAATTTTACGGGAGGATATAAGTGTCCTCCCGACTGAGGCAGTATTTTTCGCAAGTGAAACTTATCTCGCCACATATGCGTCATTAATTATTTCAATGTTCGGCAAAGGATAAGGGGTATTATATATGAGAAAATAATTGCGACTCGCTCAACGTGGAAGGTTGTTTCACCATGTACGTTTGTCCGGAGAATAATCCGCTACGTGCGTTATTACGCGTGAAACATTTACACCTTCCCGCAAAATTTAATATTACATCGCTCCAACAGCCGGGAATGGGCTCTTAAAGGCCCGTTTGCCACCCTTTCTTTTGTATCCTTGGAGTTAACGTTCCCTGCGAATTCATCGTCGCCGTTGACGAGATAATCGATCAGACGCGTTGGCGGTTCGTTTCAGTAACGGCGGGCCCGGCGCGGGAAGTCGCCGGACGCTCCAAGATATCGTCAGGAGCGATCCTGGATACACGCCGAACATCGAGCACTTAGTGTTTCCGGAGCGCAAGAGCAGTAATCCGAATTTGGCCGGCGTCGTCGATGGCTCGCCGCCAAATAAGCCGAAGTCAAATGCGACGAGCTCGGGAAGGTCCAGGCTCGCCGAGGTCTTCGCCCGGCACTACGCGCGAGGATCCTCGCAGGACTCGTCCGTTACGTCCAGGAAGAATCACGTGAATGTACGTAATAACCGCATTCCACCTGCTACGAGGCTTTTCGGAATTCACCGATTGACATCGACATCGTCGGTTCGACGGTTATTCATTTTAATCGCGTTGCGAAACAACAAACGGGGCCAATCGGAAAAATACCTTCCCCCGCCGCGGCACGGTAAATTCTTCGATGTTATTTTAAAACCGCTCGTCTCTGTAATCTGTTTTCGTACGTTCGGCCGCGCTCGCGACATCGTAAATGAATTGACGGACAGCTGTTTTAAAATCTCACGGCCGCGTCACAAAGGGATATTGGTCCGCGCGGAGTAATGAAAGTCGATAAAACGATACGCACGTTTGAGGCTCGCGGCGACAGATCGGTCGGCGGCGGCGGACGGGTTCTCGGGTCCTCTCGCGCGCGACCGGGACGAGAATAAAAATACTTTCATCGGCACACACGGAGTTGCGCCAGCCGCGGGGCCGCCCGTTGTACGTGCTTCGCCCGTATTTGGAAGTAGAAACGGCCTCTCGCGCACGGCCGCGGGTTTAGCTCGCCGGTCGATGTAACGATAATGGCGCCCTAGCATGGGCCCCTTTAGCGATTGACACAATTTCATAATGATCATGGCTGGCGATGATAGCTCCCGCTAACGACGCGCAGTTAACGAGGGAGTCCAATAACGCCGGAGAAGAAAGGGAAGCTTCGGGAGCCGCGCGAGGTAGCGGCGTTTTCGGGAATCGCCTCTCGGAAGATCGAGAGAAGCTGGCATTTTGTCGAGCGGCTCGTTTTCGAGATGTATCTTCTCTCTGGTTTCTACTCTCTAAAGTGCAATCACCGTGGTATCACCGTAGACATTGTATATCGCTCGACCGAGCGTTTATCTTTATTCGAGGCATGGAAGTGCAAAAAGGATGCGCTCTGTTTTGCATTCCCTCCCATCTATGCGCGTGCCTGAGCGAAAACGAAGGGAGACGCATCGGAGCGCATCCTTTCCTACGTGCATCTCGACCTCCGCTCCTCAACGCTCGGTCTAGATATATCATCGACGGTATTCATCGGATAGACGAAACATCTGAGTGGAAGAGTTTTCACGAAAAATTAGTGAATACTCACTGATTATCGTTCCACCGATTCAATTAGTGATACATTAGTCCCACTGATTCAACTTAAGAGAGTACGATATGATTCAGATGTCCAATCTAAGATTTCGATCGCACGGCTCAATTTCTTCGCATTCTGAATCGAAGATGTGATCTGAATCGAAAGATAAGCGATTTCTCGCTCCCGGGAATATTCGATTCGCCGTACGTCTCGGGAATATTCTTTCGGATTACGTCTCGCGACACTGCGATCGTCAGTGAAGCTACATCCTACAGGTTTCTTCGGTTCGTCCACGAGCGCCCACGTAGAACGACCTTGAATTTCGGTTACAGAGCACGTCGCTGGATGGTGGGAGCACGATAGGTCATCAGCCGGGACCCGGTGGGCCCACGGTGGTGACACGAAGCGCCGGGCGCCGTTGGCTGTCGCAGAACTCGCAGTCCTCGAGGCAGCACTCGGCCGAAGATGGGGTACGTGGGGGTAGCGTGGGCGTCGGAGGGCCCGTTTCGACCTCGTCCTCGAGCCAAGCTCCCGGTCAGGCCGCACCTCCCGCCCTGCCGCCGCGGAGAGTCAGTCCGGCCGCGGATACAACCGAGATCGGCAGCGCGGGCCCCATCTCGCGCGTCGACAGGTAATCTCGCGTCTCGTTTTTCCCCGAGGACTCCTGACGATGCAGGAGTGACTTCCGAGTTCCCTTTGACCGGCTTAGTGCGTCTTCCCAAGCGCGCAGCGGTCCCTGGAACGATAAAGTGCACGCGATCGAGAGAATTTCGCGGACGGAGGGGAACCGAGCGTGCAGTGAAATCGCGCAGCCACGTCGCCGAGAAAGCCGTCGACGACAAAACTGATCTCGTGAAGTTAGAACGTCGCATCCGGTGGTAGGAAACATCCAATTCGATCGTTACGCCACTCGTGTTTGCTCTTAACGTCGGTCCCGCGTGCTTACACACGATGTAACTTTCATGAGGCCCAATGGACCCGCACGACGACGTACTCTCTTCTCGAGTCACTTCGTGCACTCGGATACTCGCCGCCGGGCGCAACCTGTTTACACGGAGGAATGTTAAATTCATCGGAAGAACCGTAAATCTGAAGTAATGTCGATTTTCGCAGGTCGATCGTTCGTCAATTAATCCGCAGGAACAACCGGAGCTCCTCATAACGCTCGAGACGCTCGTAAATAAATAAATTAACGGACGTAATTATGCCGCGAAACCGTTTCGCGACACGTGTGAGATAAACGATCGCCCCGACATTGTGAAAAAGTCGATCAAATATAACGGACGAGAAGCTGTTTTTCAATGCGACCGGTGTATTGACGGAAATGTGCGCGATTGCGGGCTGAAAGAGAAGGTGTCCGCTGTGCATAGCGTTGTTCTGTTTGAAGTCCGACGAATCGTTCTATTTGAGGAACGGTTTTATTTCAACCACGCCGCGCCGATCAAAGGAAACCGGCGGACTCCGCGTATCATGTCGGTTAAGAGGTAAATATGATTAATCGGGGACAGATATTTTCGTCCCACTCGATAGCGACCGACCGAATTATTCGGCGCGTTTCGTCAGCCACACGACGAAGCGATATCGACGGGAGATTATTCGCGGCGAGTAACGTATCCGAAATATGCTTTGTCACCTAGTTTCGCCCGTTACGAACGTCTTAGCCTGTCTTTGCCTGAAATTAATTAATGCTTCTATAAATCATGGCTTTCGCGCCGCTCGTAAATCCCCTGAGTTTCTCATTAATAATTTTTCAACGCTCCGCCAAATCAAGTCCGCGCCGCTTCCGCAAAATCTCACGTCTCTGCGATAAGTTTCCCGGCTGAGAGCTTTTAACGCGCTCTCGAACGGCTAATGCCGAATTTATCCGTTCGAATTAAAATTGCATCTAATACAGCAGCGGTGGCGGCGGCAGCAGCGAGACTTTGAGACGCGATCCGAATCTCTCCGGGAATTTCATTTTCGCGAGCGTTTCTCCTGCATGTCTCCCGCGGCGTGTGACTTCTTTGATCGTGGCGTTAATCACAGACGATGTCAAAGGCGGTCGACTCTCTGGGCAAACGACAAACTTCGTCCGGGCCGTTTGACGACGAAAACATCAATCGAGCCGATCCCGCCGGTGATTTTTATACTTTTTTTCTTCTTTTTCTTTACTCACCATCTCCGAAGCGAGAAAGAGCCATACAATCTGCTCACGGCTCTTCTTATTAAATGTACTCGCACGAGAATATCTCTGTCTCTTCGTGTATGTAGTGCAGAGTTTGACATTTTTATATCACACGGCGGTTTACAGCGCAATTTTTCCCGTACGACGGAAGACTCGCGAGGGTTCGCGCGAGGAGAGAAGAGACATAGTGAGAAAGAAACAGGATGAGAGCGAAAGACGGAAGCAGAAACAGGAAGGAAGAGATAACGCAGGAGATGCATTTGTCCGCGAAGAGAGAGAGAAAGAGAGAGGGGGGGGGGGAGAGAGGGAGAGGTCACGGCATCTTCTTCCAAGGAAAATTATCCGGATATCTGACTTTCACACATCGCCGCGGGTTCTTAGCCGACGCACAGGTGCACGCGATGCAACCTGGATATACCGCCTTCACTCTCTCTCTCTCTCTTTCTCTCTCTCTCTGCTTCCTTTCCTCTTTCTCCACTACTGTCTGTATCTCTTCCTCTTCCTAGTGCTTGGTGTAGTACACAATCTCGTTATATAAATATTCATCGTCGTGCCTAAGCATGATATAGGTATTGTTGGGTAGGAGAGAGAGAAAGAGAGAGAGAGAGAAAGAGAGAAGTGAATAAAGATGCCGAAAGAGGGAAGAAGGGAAAGAAAGAAAGAGAGAGAGAGAGAGAGGGAAGACAAGCAAAAACGAGCGCATCTATCTTACTTCGAGACGTCGGCGGAGGCGAGAGGCTTCCTACACCGACTGTCGCATAAAATCCCCGGAGATGCTAAAGTGCGCCGCAAGTCGATTTCCTTTTGCAACAAAGTAAAGCGAGATTCTAGATTCGATGATGGCAAAGCAAAGAGACAGGGAAACGAGGTGCACGTTTACGCAGCGGCGCGCGAGAAAAGAAGAAAAAGATACTTTCGCATAGTTACGATCTCGTTCGTTCTCATTCTCAACGGCGAAGCGTATTACAGGGGGAGAATTACGAATTTCGCGCGAGAACGATACACGACGGATGCTTACGCACACGGAAAAAAGGTCGATTGAATTTATCGGAATACAATGAATAAACCAAACGCGATGCGGGTTGATGGAAATCGAGTTTCTTGTTCTTACGATCCAAGCTTGATTCTTACAACCGAAGTTTCCCTTCCCTCCGGCCGAAACGCGTTCGGTCAGCTCATCGTCCAGCGAATTCGACCGAACTCTCTTTTCCCGTGCATAATATCCTTTTTAATACGAAATTCTCACGAAGCTGGAATACGTTCGTTGCATAATTCACGCGTCCTTGCAAACAGCGCGCGCGGAAAATGACGTGTCGTATGACAAATCGACGTGAAAGTCAAACGCATACTGTCCATCGTATCCGCATTACCGTCGTCGTGCGGCAGTGTCATTACCCGAACACGGCCATGCGGACGCTAATCGGCCCCGTCAGACACTTTGTTCCTTCAAGGATAAGCGGCGGTGCGCGATGTATTATCCCCGGCGCCTAAGCCAGATTCGACGGGAGGGAAATTTCGGTTGCAGGGGCCCGAACATGTCGATCCTCCATCTTCGCAACACGGCGGACCCCTGGGAGGTCGGCTCTCAAGGTTCCTCGTACAGCGTCAGCAGCAACAAGAGTCAGACTGGCAGCAGAGGGAAATCCGGTGGGAGCGCGCGCGGCTCCTACAACCGCGGCAGTTCGATACCTTCCTTGAAACGTCACGATACATCCACGTCAACCACGTCGACGTCGGGTCTCAAGCATCGCCAGGACGGCCATGGTCAAGTAAGTGGAATCCCGCTCCACTCGTCGGATACGCGCCGCTCCCGGCTTATACAGCGATATCGGAGATAGAGATCGAGTCCGCACGGTAGCCGAGGAAGGGGTCGTTCCCGCGGATATTAATTAAAGTTAAGTGAGGTCCAACTGATTCCCTCCCCCTTCGTCTTCTTTCACCTCCGTCTTTGGCGAAGAGCATCACACGTAAATTAGCGGTCAGTGTTCATTAATATTTTAATTAATTAAGAACGGCTCTGCACCGGTTTCTAATTAACTTTCGTCCTAATCGCCACGAAGGTGCACGGTGGAAATGAACGACGAGTTTCGCATCGCGCCCCGTTTCGAGCCGCGTCGCTGGAATTAAATTGAGCCGGCCTTAAACGAGTTGTCGAAATGAAAGCGGGCGAGTTTGTTGCTTGCGCGTTACCGAAAAACGAAGCGTCAAAAATCCGGAGCGGATGCGGAAGGCAGAGGCGATGTAGTTGATCCGTTGGCAACGCGAGACTCTCCCACGTAGATCCCCGGCTCCCGACGGCGCGAGGCCACGAACTCCTTCCTGTCGGGCAACAGCGGCACGTCCGGCGAGCTCTTCATCAGCGGCAACTGCAGCCGCGAGTTGTCGCCCGTGCGATGGTGCGACCAGGAGGTCGACGGCGTCTACCTGGGCCGGTCCGGCTGGGTGCAGGTGCAGCAGCGGTCGTTGGACGAGAATCGTCGGTCGAACTACGACAACCTGGTGAACGCCACCACCGGCACCCTGCCTTTGCCGCGGCGGGCGGCGGTGAAGTTGGCGGACTACCATTGCAACAGCGAGCCGGGCAAGTGTCCGTTGGAATTCTCCAGGCTGGACTCCCAGAGGCCGGACTTCCTCGCTCTGCACAACCAGGACTACGACTCGATAACCACCAGCGCGTGCACGTCGCCTCACAACATCCCGGAGTCCTTCTCGCCGCCGTCGGTCACGCCGATCATATCGCCGCCGCCGGCGTTCCAGGACCAGGTCGGCAGGAAATCCTCTTCCCGGCATTCCGGGCGCAGCAGTTACGGCAAGGCGCCCTTCCTGCCGCGATCGAACGCCATCGTCGACAGCGATATCATCAGCCCGCCGCCGTCGCCGCCGCCGCACCAGGTCAACTGGAGCTCCTTGCCGTCCAGGAAGAATTCCGCCTCGGCGTCCGCCAGGTCGAAGCGGCAGAACTCCAGCCAGCAGCAGCAGCAACAGCAATATCGCATGGCGCAGGCGAAGTCCCTGGAGGACCAGTCGTCCTCGAGGAGGACGCAATTCGCCCAGAGGTACATCGAATCCTCCAGCTCGTCGTCGTCGTCGATGGGATTCAGGAGCCTCGACAGCTGCGTTACCAAGTCCGTAATGCCCAGCTTGGCGGAGAACACGGATTCCTCGGTGGAAGGGTGCGTGATTTTCCTTACCTCACGCGCGATCCCTCCATAGATCTAACTTGATCCTTTAACGGTTGAAATTGCCTGTGCTTAGAGTTAACAGTTAGTTACGTTCGACAGTCTGGGATAGATATATCCGGTGTACAGCGGTCTTAAGTCAACTTAGACGTTTCTGTTGTGTCAGTGGATGAAATGCCGACCGATGTCGAAGTAGAGTTAGCGTATGCGAAATTAGAGTAGAATTTTATCGCAAGTGAGAAACGCCGAATGCAGAAATGTCGGTATTTCGGTGCTAGATATGACGACGGTGACGAAGACGACAATCCCAGTTCCTCCTTAAATCTCAGCCTGGTGTCGTCATCGGCTGTCGCGTTGAACTCGTCCACAGAGTCGATCCGCGCCAATGGCGAACGGATTTCACCCAACAGACAAGGGTAGGCAACACGAAAACCAACGCAGTTCGTAGAGGCAGTGTTTTATTGAAAGATAACAAGCATTGCAAAAATTCCGTCGAAAATACCCTTTTTTTTTCACAAGCCACAACGAATATTTAGCAGTTAATCCTCGCGCGCAAATTCGATTTTACGCTTGATTTTATTTTCACTTTGTACCTCAATTCTGTCCAACTCTCTGCTATTATTTTCCCTTTTGTTTCGTAGAAAATGGATTTGTTATTGTTCCGCGGATACGCTTTGCGGCGAAGTCTACCGCAATTTTGTCGAGAAATAAAATGTCCAAGTGTTATATCTAGGAGAATCCACAGAAGCCAACAGGGGCTGAAAAGGTCGCCGGGGTCTTCCGAGTCGGGAAAACAGATGTTCAATTCGCCCTCCTCGTCGTCTTCTTCGTCGAGCAGCGAGGGACGACAAGGACGATCGTCCACGCCTAATCCATTCCGAAGAGTTAATATCCCGAGGCAGCATCAAAGTGCCAGGACCAATCAGGTGTCACCTGACTCGCATCAGTCTCGAGTCAGAAGGTCCAGGAGTCTTCAGTTACCAGAGAAACGGTCACCGGGAGCGGGAGCGACTGGCGCACAGAGGGATCACTCGAACGAAGCTCACAGGGTCGTCGTGAAGATCGTGAATGATCGAGGAGGCGAGAGGTCCAAGCGTCATGTTCTTCAAAACCGTGAGTACCGCCTCTTGGATATTCTATACGCCGGCTCTCAACGTTCCACGCGCGTATATCGAATATTTTATGAGTGCGGAAGCACAAACGCGGACTATCGATGTTTGCAAGTACATTTCTTATGAGACTGCTTTCGTGAAAAAATAATGATCGCACCTTCTAAACTTTTATAACGATGAACTCTATTCGTGACATCTGTCTTTCTTACATTTTTAACATTTTAATATTTTCTCTTTAATTGTTTGTACTTTTTTATTTAATATCAAATCAAACTCAGTTATATATCTCTCGTAAGCAATTAACACTCAGACGATGCGTCGAGTATACTTGAAAGCTAACGATCCAAGGAACCGAAAGGAAGAGAGCCTTGGAATAGCGTCACGTCAGTGATAAAAATCGGACGAGCCGAGCGGCCAGTCTCACTTCCGTATTCGACCGTCTCTTTCGAATCACCCAGGGAAAGCTCAGTCCACCGACGACGCCGTGAACGAGAATCTTCTGCGCGAGGCGGAAGTGGTGACCGAGTACCTGTACGGCACGCGAAGTCGCGCTGCGGTGAGAAGCCTGATGTCGACCCGCTACGAGCGTCGCGAGGAGAGTCAAGAACAGAGGCGAGGCAATTCCAACAACACCTACGACGTCTACATCATATCCTCTAAGCAGCCGCAGCAGCAGCCGCCGCCGAAAGTGCCCAATCCGGCGCAGCAACAGCAGCAACAGCAACAATCCCGGCGGCCGCGCACACTACAGAGAGGCGCGACGACGCCGAACACGAACACGCCGTCCGCCAACCAAGACTTCTGCATGAGCCCTGACACGAAGCTGCGCTGCAACAGCAGTACGTGCGACTTCTGGCCTCACTGTTCCCAGAGAGAAAGTCTCTACTCGCCGAATCAGGCGCCGGTCTTCATGAAGCTGTCGCAGAGCTATCCGGCGCATCAGCGGCTCTCCACCGACGCCGGCAGCCACCGGGGCAGCGCCAGTTCTTCGCCGGCTTCCTTGGAACGGATGGACGATCGGGAGCTCCGCGAGAGGGACAACTCGCGGAAGAGCAGGAGCAGCCAGCAGAGCAACGCCAAGTTTCAGGAGAAACCCAAGGGCGTGCTGAAGCAGGCTAATAGGTGGTCGCCGTTGGAGGGGACCAACGGCAACGGTCGGTATCGCATTGCTACGACGTGCGTTCTGTCCAACACTGGCTCTCAATTGTCTCGAGAAATTTGATCGAACTTCTTCTACGAATTAGGAAGCAGATTTCCTGTGTCTATTTTCGAAACATTTTGTGAAGATTGCTTCTCCCAAACTTGGGAAACGTTCTTATTTTAATGTGATATTTTAGGTTTTCGCGGTTATGGCTGGAAAATACTTGAATTGGCTTCCGAGTTAGCGTCCCTTCATGGATTCGTTTCCAATGTTTCGTGAACGTGCCTTTCTTCAAGGTGACGGATGGAATGTTGTCAATCTTAGGCCGCTTCTCATCCCGAGGAAGTAAACTGAAACGTTCACGAAATGTCGGGAACAAATCCACGAAGGACGCGGCGTTAACTCGGAAGTCAATCAAAGTGATTTTTATTTTAATGTCGAAGTAGACGCGATAACTCGTATTCTCCGTGAATCTCATTGAATAAACGCATCACGTACGAATCGATGTCCAAACACAGGCTCCGGGGTGGAGAAGAGGGATCAGATGCATCACCGGGTGTACCGGAAGCCCGAGTACCCGGGCGCATTCGAGAGCGCCGATAACAAGGACAGGAAGGTGTCGCCCATTCAAGGGATGAACATCAGCCGATCGCCCAGTGGTCCGATCGCTTCCTCGTCGACGAATACCCTGTCATCCTCCAGCAGTGACATCTGGGTCACCACGTCGGACCGCACGGTGACGAAGAGCCCGCGGAACGCGAAGAGCTCCGGCGCGTCCACGCCGATGGAAGACGCCGTGATCGGTTCCCTGAAGACGCTGATAGAGCCGCCGAAGGACGGCACGCTGTCCAGGCCCGGTAGCGCGCCCACCAGGGGCGAGGATTCCCTGACGAGCGACGTCGCCTTGGATCCTCACCAGCGATCCTTGTCGCTGCCGAAGTCCTTCCTGGCGCACAACACGACGAACAGGTGAGTACCTGTCTGCCTACTTTCTTTCCTGGCCTGCGGAAATATTATTCCGACAGTTGGGCAGAGTAAAGCAGAGGATAGAATGAATGGTGGCGGCAGGCTTCATTTCGACTACGGAGAGTTTTCGAACGCGCGCAGTAAAAAATAAAATTAACTTTAATATTTTTTACACATGTCCGAAAAAGTCCACTCGAAATCTCAAATCGAAACAATTCGTCGTGTGTTATCTGTTCGCAAATTTAAAATGCTAATGGATTGGCACTAAGACGTTTTCTTTCAACGCATGATAGTAATGATTTCAATTCCTAACACTTATACATGTTGAATATCGATTTAACGCGAAATGTTGAGACAACAGACACGATGTGTTAAATTAACTAAGCGATTATGTCGAGAGAGCTTGGAATAATATTTTATTTTTAAACGATACACAGAAAATGTTAAGTTATCAAACTGACATAAATATAACGCAAGAAAACGTGAGGAAAATGGTAACATACTAGTTGTGTGTTAATTTTACATTGAAGCAATAATCAAAAGTTGGTAACACACAAGAAGATTTTAACATTTGGACCCAAGGTTTTTTTTTTGTTGTGCAACCACGTCAGATACTATGAAAGATCCCTGGAGATCGTACATCCACCGATTGTCTTCGCCAGTATGTAACTTTTCATGTACTTTGATAAATTTACGCGCTCCATTGCCGCAGTTGAAAATATTTCAAATGCAACAAGTCAGCCGCGTCCACCTTGAAATTTCCGGATGGAAAATTATCCTCCTGAGATGCACCCGGTAACAGTTTCCGAACGACACCACCGTTGTCACACCGGTGACACCTCGAATGTTTCCGAACGCCGCGAATTTCGACGGGTGCATCCAGGTGTAGTTTTCAAACGCATAAACGACGTTTCCCTCCGTCGTATTTTCCCGACGTTCGCGATGCAAACGTGACGCCCTCCGAGACTCAGTCGCCCAGTTTCGTCGGGAGTTCTACCGATGGTAAGTCGCAACGCTCTTCGGCCGATCGAACGAGAAACGAACGACGGGAACAATTTCGTGGCGTCCGAATGGATTCGCCTTAAATGTAGAACGGCCGTCCCCGTCCGTTTAAATCCTGCGGTTAAGTTTACTAGGTTGCGCGCGGCTACCGTACCGTTCGATTGCGCTGGTAATTGGCTCCCGATCGAAACCCGCCGGGTATTCCATTATACGTGTTCTGCATACGCGAGTCTCGCGGGCCGGCCTATCGGGCGCATCCTTGGGATTAGATTTAAGCCTTCGATACGAGTGTTACGTGTCTCGGCGTATCGCGCGCTCATTAGTGGCTTCCTGCATCCCTTCAGGTCAACCCTGTTGCGCTCCGCGTGCTCCAGTTTATTAACTCGGTGGCCGCTGATCTGCTTTTCTTTTAACAGCGCATTGTCACAGCCGCCGTTTCTGTCGGTTGTGACTCTCCGATGAAGCATGAAAGGCTGCCCGAAATTTTGCTCTCATATTAACTTTAATATTTTTTACATATTAAATCGGAAAATTCCATTGAATTCGAAGAATCGACAAAGAATCTCGAGACATAACGTTATATAGGCTGTTATCCGACATTTCATGTCGCGCATTGCGGTTCACCGCTCTTTTCCACATGCTAAAGGTTCGGAAGAACTTGTTTCAAAATGATTTCATTTTACCTCGATATTTTATCTGTGTTTGATCTTTAATTCCAATGAATAATGTGTATTTATTATGTAATTTACTCGATTGCAAACAGAATGCGTGCGATAAGCAAATACTAAATAATTAATATAGGTAAATTAAAGGATTAATGGATGAATAAAACAGCAAACTTTTCGCTCTTTTATAATCTGTTGATATATAATTTTTGTATAATCTTTTTTTATCGGCATTGAAAGTTTTGATAGGATTTGAAGATTAAAAACAGACTCAAATTTGGATTTGGTAAAAAATAGCGAAATAGCAAAAGAGCAATAATCTTTAATTAAAAGCGAGAAGATGTTGGCGAATTCGGGGTGGGATTTGAAGAAGTTGTTTTGAGAGTGTTGATTGCTGTGACCTTTCGGTCCCCGCTCGCGTCATTGATTACGTTCGCGTCATTAATTGGTGAGCGACAACGGTCGGCGATTAGCGGGGAATGTTTTTGCCCTTTTTGCCGATTATTTTAGTTTTCTTGCGCGTCATATATCTTTCCGTGACGGAGTCGTTGCGTCTCGAATTAGTGAACGAAACTGACTGACGAGTATGTATATTAACGCGTTAGTTCTTTTCCGTCTTTTCAGTTTACTCTTGAAATATTTAATCGGATTGACATTGCGTTAATTAACACGCGTTTCTCCGATCGAATCATATCTATACGAGTGTTAATGCCTGTGCCAATGCCGTTGTCAGTGCCATGAGAAAGTATCCGGATGCTCTGACGGAGGAGTAATACATAATACGCCAGGATGCGGACAACGATGCATCATATGTTTCCAGGTGTGTGGAATCATTCATTATAAACTTACCGAGGGATACAGAGATATCCCGAGTTGAAATGTAGGCCAGCACTCATAATCTATCATCATTTGACAAATTATAACACGACAATTGCAGCTTCATTAATCTCTAATTTATTTGTCAATTTAATTATTAATTATTTGTCAATATCTGTATAATTGCCGTTGTACTTATTTCGTGTAGCAAGAAGTATTAATCCAAACAGTCGATAAATGGTGCATGAATGTCTATAATTATATATATTCCCGATCGAAAATGATATATAATTTAAATATTTAAATCTTTCAAATTGATTTGTTTGTCTAATAATGCCCATTGGGTCGCAAGTCTTGTTGACATCTGTCAAAAGCTTCTTCTCACTTTTGTTTATTTTTACTAATATATACATATGATATTTAAATTTAAATCTTGATTGATTCATAACACCATTGGTTGGCAAAATTGTTATCTTTAGCTTACAACTCCTTCCTTTTCATTTCTTTTGAATCTCCAAATCCTATCGAAGTTTCCGACGCCACTGAAAGAAATAATAAGGGGATTATGAAGATCGTTGCTTTATTGGCTCATTAATCCCATTATTTACCCGATTTTGATTATTTAACATTTGCTTATCGCACATGCTTTGTCTGCAATTAAGTATGTTGCATGATTAATATATAACTTGTTGAAATTAAGATGAGACTAAATGCCGATAGAATATCGAGATAATCGGATATAAAATCTGAAACACAAATTCTTTTTTAAACGACAACTTGGGAAGAATAACAGTAAGTTGCCTTTTGTGGTAGGACGACAGTCTTTATATTGTTTCAATTCAAGATTCTTCATTGATCCTTCAAGTTCAGCCAAATTTGCGGGGTTAATGTAGAGGTAAAATTTCGACTCTGGCGGGTACATTATAATATGTGTATCATACATTATAAATATATAACGGATTTGATGCGTCGTGATAACATCAATTGCGATTTCCCTACGACAATATTGTTTCAGACGGCACGCGTGCAAAGGCAGAGCTCGAAAAATATTATGTTTAAGCGCGAACTCGCCGAATAATATTTTCCGAGTAATGAGTTCCCCGGCATATATTTTAGAACACAATTCGAAGACACACGATGCGCAATTTCACGTTCGTGCATCGAGCGTCCAACAAAAACCCGTTGGACGCTCGAAGTAACAAGTATAATGAAAGTAACGAGATAAAATAAAAGCCATAAAGACCAACAAAGAGAGAGAGATATATATATATATATATATCATAGAAAAAGCACGATGAGCGAAATATCAAAGCGTCGCGTGGTTTTCGACGCCGTATTAATCGCGCGTTAAAGGACTCTCTTGTCATCGCCCGGGGTACGCAACGCTCCATTTGTATAAAAACACGTGTGCGCTCTCGTAAAACAGCCACGTGTAAAGCTTTCAATTAAGCCGTCGCAGGGGAAAGAGAGCCGTCGCGACGTCCGGCCGCCCTTTGTCGGCCGCGTAAATGTAATTTTACACAATATCGATTATACTTTCGCGGCGCGAGTTATCTTCCGCGAGTCGCTCCGAGTCCGGCAGGAGAGTGACGAACGTGGGATAACGGCGCCACACGTTTGCTAATAGTGCAATCGCATGTCCGTCACGTGCAGTGGATGCGCCGATCCCCCGCGGGGAGATGTTCGATTCTACCGAGCGCATTCGCGTGTGCACGTTAATTCGCGCGCAATTCCCGCCGCGTTTTGCATCATCTTGTCGGCTGGATTCGTGTTCGCGAGATGGATGCCAGCTAGATGCGCCTCTCTCTCATTCTCTCTTTCTCCGTTTCCCTCCTCCCCCCTCTCTCTCTCTCTCTCTTTCTCTCTCTCTCCCCTTTGAAACGCCGCAGTTGGCATCGCCTGTCAATTTCCAGTCCCGAGCACGAAAGCGCCGAGTCGGCGAAAAGGGCTAATTGGTGCGCGCGGCTTCGCGACGACCTAATTAACGACGCGGTTTCTCAACCGTCATCGCGGAAACAACGCGTCGTTGGTAAAATTCACGCGACTTGAAGAGATCCTTCCCGTTGGCTTCCTCCGCCGAATTGAATTTTGGAGGCGCGACGACGCGACTTAATCACTCAAGGCCGAAACGGTCCTCCACGTGGGCACACGCGTAAACTCGCCCACGCGCGGCCCACGTGCGGAACGTTCGGACACAGCGAAACCTCGTCGAAACTGCGATAGCGACCGTGGCTTTTAATCGTTCGCATTAAAAGCAGTGTATGATAATTGGTATTTACGCAAAATAACATATTTGCCGACGTGAATGCAAACGAAGGAAGGGGGACGATTCCGCGAACGGGACGCGTTTCCACGCCCGGGACACTCGTGATGTTAATGCGGAATTTTTCGTAATATGAGATTCTCGATCGTTCGGCCCAATTACTGGATTTCCCGATTGTTCGAGCGACACTCGCTCCCGACGCGAGGTGAAACGCCAACTGCCATTGGTGACGTCGATTGTCTCCCTGCGACCTCGCGCGCAGACCGCTTCCGGTCGGTTTCCGCCATCGGACTTCCAAACTCGATATTATGCACGCGAAGTTCCCGACGTCACGAACTCGATACTTAATCCGCTGAGCGGTAAGTTTCGCGAAGTCCGCACGGCGCGGCTCTTACTTTCTTTTACCCCAAAGGTTTTACTACTACAAGGGTGAAACTTTCGATCCGCCGATCCACCGAGTTTCCTACCTAAGGGGTAATGCCGGAAGCCACGCGTTCCCTTTGGACTTTCCTGGCGTGAAAGCCCAAGAACGCTGAAAATCCGTAAAGGCTTGCGAGAGTACGTAGTACTGTCGCCTGGCGGATATGCGAGGACTCCAAAGAACAGGATTATCCTCGGGCCGGTACCTCAAGTTATGACTTTGCTCAAAAAGCTTGGCCATTCTGGGAGAAGCGATTCGATCTTTTTGTACAGACTCTTCGATATCCGAGCTCTATCTCTATGAAAGACTTTGTAATTCATTAAACTCGACTTACGTGTGTGGTAACTTATCGTATTTCTCCTATGCATAGTTCTATAGATGAAGGAACGCGTATAACTATAACATTGGTCAATAGGATTTCTGCACCCTGGACGAGAATAGGTGCTTCTGAATGCTTTTCGTCTGCTGAACATGAATCCTTTATTCAACTATGGTTATTGGTTCACAATTTTGAGAAAAGTGGCGTGAAAAGAGCCAGTTTTAAGAATTCTCATGACGTTGCAGCATCAAATTTTTTCCTACATTTCCTACATTTCGTCGATGCTGTGCCAAAGTATCCATTTTTAGCTTCAAAATACATTCTGCATCGTTTCGGTGTGATTTTTTGTTTTCCGGATACAGCTAAACATAATATCGATGTCGACCGCATGCGATCAGCGTTTTTAATTTTAGCTATATCCTGAAAACAAAAAAATCGTGCCGAAACGTTACGAAATGCATTTTAAAGCTGAAAGTTGATACTTTTGCGTGGCATTAACGAAATTCGGGAGAAAAAATTTGCTGTCGATGTTACAACGTAGCACGAAAATCCTAAAAACTAGCGTATTCGCCCGCTCTGACCTCATTTCTCTTAACATTGCGACATAATAGCCGGATTTAGATAACGGATTCGTATTCAACAGCTGAAGACTATTCGGAAATGCCTATCCATATTCCGGATACAGAGAAGAAGATAAAATTCGTTGACTAGTGTAATTCGTGAGGACTCTTTAACGTACGATCAACAACTATGGGAAAAGTCAATAAACAGCCGAATTTCAGATGGTACGTCTTGCGCGATATCCCTTATGACAAATATAATTCTGTTATCCGTAGTTGTTTCTTTTATCGAAGGAATGTTCTGATGAAAGGGTTTGAGCGAGTTTCTCGAGAAAAGTCCGATAAAAAGAGCGAGATATGATAACGGGATTTTCAAGTAACACCAGGACGGAGCATGGCGCAAGTGGGCCAAACATTTCGGCCCACGGATTACTCACGTGTACATTTGACGCGTCGTAAAAAAGAGAGAGAAACTGTAAACATCGCAAAATGTTAATAACTCGCAACGTTGCGAGGGATCCGCGCCACGACAGATCGTTTATTTCGATATTACGCGCCAGCTATTGATTGCATCCGTCATCAGTGCTATAATCACTGGGCGATACGTATGTGCCGCGCAGATTGCTGCTCGCTATAAATAATCCGCTAATAAAAGCGACGGCCGATAAATCACGCGGGCTACACACAGCTCAGCTGGTGAAAATATCGATCCTTCTCCGGACCGTCAAATTTCGCTCCGCGTCAATGCACACGGTCACTGACGTTTATTAAATATTTATTGAGTGTTATCTATCGAGACGCCGCATTTCGTCGCTCGAGACGCCATAAAAGTGTCAGCGCGCGATGTATCGTGCCACCGTCTTTTTATCGGGCCCTCCTCGAAATATTCTTTTTAGTCGCTTTCACCGGGGAGCGATCCCGACGAAAAGTCGAGTGCCGGCTATACAACCTCGCGCGTCAGTCGCTGACTGACTGCTGGATTTCGCAAAGTCGTTAACTATTTACTTATTATATCTCTTGCAATTATTCACAAGAAGCGTCATCAGAAATACTGTCTTTTTCGCGATCTTGGATTTTTATTTAGTAACACTGTCTTTCCCAACTATAATATACCGTTTTTCTTCGTTAAAATAATTTCCGGTAGAATCCATTAACGACTATTGAAAATCGTTTTTACGTAAAACAATGAAATTTAAAAAGCACGTTCGCGCTCGATAGGTCTGCGCCATTGTTCATGGTAGAGTGACGGGAGCATCTTACGGTCCAGCGAGCTCTCGTTTCCCTTTCTCGTCAATTTCTATCGGGAATGACGCTTACGTGGCTGAAAAACCGCGTACGTGGGAGAAGAAGCCGTCGGTTTCTCGATCGTGCGAAGTCGGATCTCGCGCCATATATTGAAGTCGTCCCCGTTCCGCCGGAGCATTAATCTTCCAAGGGTCGGTAATTCGCGCGACAGGTGGTCGACCGAATCTCGAGGCACGACCGTCGATGCCGATCAGTGACGAGAATCGCCATCTAATTGATCCGCGAGCTAACCGGCAATTAACCTTCTTGAATAATCGTGGCGCGTGCATTTCATAAATTTACGATTAGGCATCCGCGCATTTTACGAGCGAGTCGAAATGCTCGGCGCAGCACCCATCGACGTATCGCTCCCACGAGACTCATCGACACGGTCAGTGAGTCTTCCATAACGCTACACGGAACCATCAATTCTCTAGAAATTTATTTCTCGCGCGAGATACTCCGGTGAGGTCGCTCTGAGAAACGCGAATCGCGCGGAAAATTGAAGAGGAATTTTGCGATCGTAGTCGGAAATGATTCGAAGGGAAACGAACCGCGTAAAATTGTCAATGAGGTGAGGAATCGGCATTCACCGATTTTCCTCAGCACCGAAACTGGACTCGAGCGACTCACGAAGTCCCCCTTCCCCTCTTCCGAGGCGCGATATTCAATACGCGCGAAATACAATATCAATAGCGGCCGCAACGCGAATCGCAAACCTCCCGAATCGAAGTGCTTAAAATGATGGACGTTCGCGCTCGCACTCTTCAATAGCGCCACTTGCGTTATATTTGGAACTTCGTCATCTCTCTCGCAGCTGCATCCTATTGCCGCTCATTTTCTTTGGCCTATTTCGCAGATCCCGAGCGAGTATCGATTTTGCCGGCGCACGTGTCCATTCGCACGCATAACTGAAACGGCACACTTGATACACTCGAGAGCGCGAACCGCGCGCTTCGTGTCAAAGTCAAGCGGAAATTACGATTTCTACTCGTCAGTTCGGCGGTCCGAACCGACGCCGTGATTAATCAGCGGATTGACTCGATGGTATTAACGCTGCACCTCGGTAACAATTATACGCGCTATTAATCATTGCTCGCGAGGAAGTTATATTAAACTCGTAAATATCGAGCCGGCGGACGGCCCGCTACGATTTCATTAATATCTATCGCAATATTAATCGAAAAAGTCCCTCGTCGCGTAATCGGCCACGTGCAGTTCCACGGAGTATGTCAGATGTGATATTGCAGCCAAGCAGGCGCAGGGGGCCGATATAAGGGAAAAAAAACCGGCGAAATTAATCACTCCTTCCTTCATTGTGTCTCGAACGTTCGCGGACGTTAAGTTAGAAAACGGAGAGGACCGCGGTAAAATATTACAACGCGAACTCCGCGAAGGATCGGCCGCATTAAGTTGTCGCGTTAATGCGCTTTCCGATTCCTTTATAGCCTTCGCGTATCGATATATAGCGACGTTTGGCCGAACACAATCTGTCGAATCGGGATTCATGTTTCAAGTAAGGATTACACGGCCGCGTTACGTCTCTCGCGAGATAATAACAACCGGTTTGGCCTGCGACACGACGCGCCACCACGAGAGAGAGAGACGCGAGATCGTGATGGTGAGTGTCAAGTTTAAACGCACGCATCTCGGTTGCATCGTACGGGCGCGCTTTCTCCGCCGTCGACTTTTTGCTACGTGTAATACCCCGGCCACCGGCGTAATCTCCGCGCGTGCCCGATGTGCCTTGCATTGATACTTACAGATGCCGTTGCGCGTCGGCAGTTGCGACTCGATAAGAGTTTTTCCACTTATCCCCGCCTGGCAAGAAACCTCCATCTTTTCGTCCAACTGGATGTCGCGGGATAATTGAAGTCGTAATCGTTAAGTTCTCGCGCGAAGAGACAAATGGAAATGAGCGGCACAGATATATAAAGACAGGCAAAAGATGTATAATATGTGTTTCTGCCGACGATTTTCCGCGGTT
Source organism: Dinoponera quadriceps (assembly GCF_001313825.1). NCBI lineage: Eukaryota > Metazoa > Arthropoda > Insecta > Hymenoptera > Formicidae > Dinoponera > Dinoponera quadriceps. The sequence continues at coordinate 952,468 of NW_014554799.1, read as the reverse complement.
TTCTGCGATATTCTCCCAGATATTATATCATAATTTCGTATATTTTTATTTTTTCTTATTTTACTGTCTTTTCGCGCATAACTACACGGCCAACACATTCGGTCGCTGCTGTATAATTTAGAAATAAAAATTATGTAACGAATATGGTATAATATGTTATATTACAGTTTTATTATTTCATTTAGTCGCTGCTGTATGACTTGAACATTGAATGTTATATAACGAATATGTTATAATAGTTATAGGGCGGTATTCATAATCGGATCTTATATTTGTGATCGTTTAAAGTTCATCTTCAGACGCTTCGTAGCCAATGAAACGAGCCGTACAGCGTCTGAAGATGAACTTGAGAGAGTCTTAAATATAACATATATGCATCCGTGAAATTCAAAGTAAGATATTTAACATAGATGTGTCATTGCTTGTACTTTTGGAAAATGGTGAAACTTGTACATAACGTAATTTCAACAACAACGTAAAAGTAACTTTCACGCTATACGAAGCGTGATTTAGAAATTTATACACGTTATACGTCTGCATTATTGTATTGGCTAGGTTTTTGCGCACTAACACACGAACACGTAATAACACTCGCGTTGTCTCGCCTTATCACAAGACATCGCGAATGATATCTCTCATAACCCGCTAAGCAGCGCAGAGGG